>NW_022196901.1:22778207-22815456 GCF_008632895.1 Mastomys coucha | reverse complement strand
CCCCCCCCCCGGTGTTTTAGGTGTACCCACGGTCAAACACCCCCGCACGCCATACAGTCACCTTCACATCCATGCTGAGGATGAGGGAGCACGGGTTCAGCACCTATGACTTGGCTTACACCCGGCCAGTGAAGCTTCTAGGACAGGAGGGTGAGACCACGGGAGAGGCCTGGCCTGCTCAAACCTGACCCCCCCACTTCCGGAGCGGATCTCATACTCTCCTCGTTCCCTCCATGGGAAGAAAGAGGGCTCTGTCCTCCAGTCTCCTCCACCCTGGGGTTCGAGTTCTGAAACACACACTCCAGCCTCCTCCGCAAACTCCTATTTCCGAGAAAGAACGTTTGAAAACCATACTTTCTGTTCCTCTTCCTGTGAATTCTCTTTTAAAAGGCAAACACTTAGGGGACTTAGAGAAAACAGAACTAAATCTCGGCAAATACCCTCTGCCCCTACTTTCTTTCTTAAATGCACAGGAAAGAAACGTTACTTACAGTCAGGAAAGGGATTTCGTTAAGCCTAGGAAAGCTGCGAGGCGAACCACGCAGGCCATCCTGCAGGATCCCCGGCCGCCAGCCTTGGCACAGCACGGAGTCACTCGCCGGCGCCTCACAAAGCCGAGCTCTACTCAAGGCCAGTCGGCTTTGTGAGCCTATATGTTAATTAAATATTAACAAAGGAGGGAGGCGAGAACAATGGAGCAAATTTCAGGTCTAGCAGCAAAAAACTGGATTTCAACAAACAGAATGCCGCAAAAAAAGGCAGCCGAGAACGTCTCAGAGCTGCTACGAATATAAGTAAAGGACACTCGTAGAACAGCTGGATGAAGATTGTAGAACAGCTGAATGAAGATTAGGGGTGAGCATGGTCTCGCTCAGATCATGGACAAATGAAACCCATTGCTAATGGCGCTTTCTAACCGCAGGCCCGCGTCTAATGCAGCCGGTCGTTTCTACGAGGTCTTAAAAATTATAAAAGAATGGAGAAATTTTGTCCGAAACCTCCTCACTCCCCTCTCTGAAAGCCGCGGTAGCATCATAAAACACTTGAAGGTTCCTTTCTGCCTGAGGGATGGAGGCTCTGAGATCTTTGCACCTTCTCCAAGCCACGGGCTTGCAGGATGGAACTACAGGGTTCGTGAGATAAACTGGCATGGGGTGCCTCCGTTTTCACTGCTTTCTTGTAGTTTTTCCTCTGTTCCTTCGCAGCGGTCACACTAGGCCAAGAATGGAGCAGAAGTACACCCAGAGTTGGAGTAACCAGTTCCGGGGACTATAGGCCTGAGGATGGAAGAGAGTTTACAGGATACAGGAGAGAGAGAGAGAGAGAGAGAGAGAGAGAGAGAGAGAGAGAGAGAGAGAGAGAGAGAGAGAGAGAGAGAGAGAGAGAGAGAGAGAGAGAGAGAGAGAGAGGAGAGAGAGAGGAGAGACACAGACAGAGAGAGACAGAGAGACAGAGACAGAGAGAGACAGAGAGAGAGAGAGAGAGAGAGACCGAGAGAGACCGAGAGAGACCGAGAGAGAGAGAGATGAGAGACAAATAGAGAGACTGAGATTTCTTTTTTACTGTCTGAGTTAGGTCTGTATGCCCTTCCAACTGCTCTGTGCCGCTTCGGTGAGGATTGTGTATCTGTGTGTGTGTGTGTGTGTGTGTGTGTGTGTGTGTGTACGCGCGCGCGCAGAAGAAAATGAGATTCTTTTCCTCCATGTAAGTTTACTAGGAAGCGCCCCCCCTAGCCCCGCGGGTCTCCCCTCAGCGGTCTGGGTCCCATGAGCTCACCTGAAGAAGGCCGGTCAGAGTAGCGCGTGCAGTAGACCCAAGCGGGCCAGAGCATGGGCTGCGCGCCCAGAGTGGCGCTGGCTTGAGAGCTGTCCGAGTCGGAGCTCACCGACAGGTCACCTCCGCTCAAGCCCCGGGCCTTGAGCGCTCCATCCAAGGAAGCCCCGGGATCGCCGGGTTTTTTGGCACCACCGTGCAGCGATAGCGTCTTGGAGCCGCCTTCTCCGTCGGCCGCAGGGTCGCCAGCGGCGGCGGAGAGCGGCCCTCCCGCGCTGGGTACGCACGCTGGGTTCGGTCGGGACTCCCTGGCGCCCAGGAGCTGCTCGGCTCCGCCTGCGCCGCTGCCTCCCTCGGTAGTGCCAGCGCCGCCTTCGCCTCCCCTGGCTCCGCCCGCGCCGGCACAGCAAGTCCCCGTGTCCTTTCGGCGGCCAAACTCAGGCCGCAGGATGTTATCGATGAAGAAGTTGGTGATGCGATGTGGATGCTGGTGGTTGCCTGGCGCCTGTAGGACCGCGGGCAGCATCAGAGCCCGCCGGCGACCGGTGTCCGAGTCGCTCGGGCTGCTGACGCCGCCCGAGCCGCCGCCGGAGCTGGATTCCGGCTGCCTCTGCGCTCCCGCCGCCGTCTCGCAGGACTTGGAATCCTTCTCCTCCATACTTCACAGAAAATCCCAAACCGCCTCTCCACCGGCCCACCGTCAAAGCGACCTCCGGCCGATCCGCGGCACACAGCGAGCCCCGCGCGCCCCTACGCAGACGAGTCCTCCGAGCGCGCGAGCGGCGACAGTGGCCAGGGCTGGTGTCCTACAGGTCGCCGGGCGCGCTCGGAGCCAAGCCACGTTCGGATCCACGGAGTGCGTTAGCAAATCACTAGTCTCACCGAGGGCCGGGACGCGAGGCGATTCAACGGAAGCGGGTCGCGGTCTTGGCGACGCACCGGACTCTAGATGGTCACCGCACCACGCCGGGGACCCGGGACGCCCGTGCTGCTCCGCGCTCCACTTGGTGGCCAGCAGCCTCGGGCTCCGGTGTCGCCGCCTCGGCCACCGCCGCACGCATGCAGGCAGCGCGCCGCCCTCGCTCACCGCCGCTCGGGCCCGCTCGGGCAGCCACCGCTCGGCCGTCGCCACCCGCCGGTCCCGGCCGACCCTCGAGGCTGCTGGGCGCGGGCTCTCAGCGCGCCCGCAGCCGCCGGCACGCACATGGAGGCCCGTGGGCCCGCGCTGCGCTCCGCCCGCCCCGGGGCTCCCCGCGCCAGGCCGCCGCCCCGCTGCGGGCCGGGGCGCCCCACGGGCGAGCGGCTGCGCCCCCGCTGAGCCCCGCGCAGCCCCGCGGCCCGAGCCGCATGAGTGAGGGGCGGGAGGCCGGGCCGGGCAGGGCCTCCCGCGCTCCCTCCCTCCCGGTCCGCGCGCCCTCGCCGCCTTGGCTTTCGCGCGGGCTCGGGAAAATTTCAGGTCACTTAGCGCAACCTGAGACACTTTCACTCTGGATTTTTGTTCTTATTTTTAACAGAGCCCCCTCAAGTGACGTCGTGGGCCCGTCTCCTGGACACGTGCCTCGGGCCAATGGCCGCCGCGCCGCTCATCCACGTGACGCGCCGGCGGCAGCTTGGTGACAGGAACCGCCTGCCGCCCCTCCCCCGCGTCCGCCTCCCCTCCCCCCCTTAAAGCGGCCGTGTTCAGGGCTCCTGGCGCGGGAGCCTGTAACACAGCCAGATCTGTCTGCGAGTCAGCGGTGCTCACTCGCACTCCTCATCTTCTCTCGGTTAGAGAAACTGAGGAAGCTTGTGACAGTCCCGCCAGGTCACTGCTAAGCCTAAGTGGGTAGGCGCCGAAAGATCGTTATTTTTTTAACATTCCCATATTGTTTACGGTGGGGCGAGATCCCACAATTCCTTGCACAAAATGCATAAATAAGATTAAATGAGCTGCCGAGATACAAAGGGAGGTTTGTGACCCGCTTTCCTTGCTGGTGGAGGGGAAAATTGCCACTTTGGTTCCCCGGCAGCATGCAGTACTAATCGCCAGGCAAGAGCACGGGTACTCCTGTAGATTCCTACTTTCACCATGCATGTTTGTGCCTGTGCAGGGGACGCATGCATACGGAAAGATTCCACCCGTGGACAGTGGCTCTTCGGGAACCTCAACGTAGATCTATGCGAGAATACACTTTAGTGCACCATTTAAGGAAGGAGAAATAAAGGGATTATTAGAAACAAATGATGACTGCTTAGCTAAACCTCTAAACTATCCACCCCACAAGTGATCCTGAATACAGCTGTACACACACACACACACACACACACACACACACACACACACACACACACGGTGGGGCGGGGAGGGAGGAAGAGGGAGAGAGAGAGAGTCAGTCATCAGTACTCCCCAACTCTTATGCTGAGCCATCAGGCCATCGATCTCCTTACCTTTGTCTTAAAACATTTAAGCTGGTTTTGCAAGAAAGCAAGGCTAATTTGAAAGAGTAGGGATGCTGTGAGGGGCGGAGAGGGGATCTCCAATTTGTTTTCCCTTGCTCTTGTCCTTAGTCCTTCTCTAAGCTTCTCTCCGGTTGCTGACAGAATGGCTCTTCTTTACTCTCTTCCCCCAACATTTCCTAAGGTCTTTCCAGTTTGCTTTTCTCTCCTCTATCAAAATACTGGTTACTGCAGGCTCCATGTCTGTTAAAACAAAAACAAAACCAAAACCAAAACATTTTTATGGAAATTTATTAACTTTGAGAAACATCCAGAAGTGCAGCTGAGGTGGGGCACAGGAGGACTGCATAATAATAAAAGCCCCCAGACAGCCTAGGATCACATCAGAGGGAGATCCATGCCTGCCTTGCTGGTGTCTGGCCCCAAGCTGCTGTTGTTCCTAAGTCCTGCCTGTTGGCTACCACACCTGAAGCCCAGGTAGCCGCCTATAAGGAACTGCCAGGTTCTGGTGAATGGCAAGCATCAAAGCCTGCAGCAAGCATCCAGGCACGGAGGCCTGCCAGGCTATCTGAAGGCTGGCAGTTGTGTGTGGACTTGGGCACCTATACCAAGCAATGCCTCATTGTGCACATACTATCTACCTGGCAGGTTTCAGCAGGGGCAATAACTCCCAAGGGCTATTCCAGAAGTTAGCCCACACAGACACCCACCTCCAGAAATTTTAGGCTCAAGCTGCTGGAGGTTGTAGGTGTGGGTAGGTGCTGGGAACAGACCTGGTATGTAAATGGAATGGCTACCCTGTACTTATGGGAAAGGTGTCTCTTTCTGATTCTATTTTTCTCATCTGAAGGGGACCTCATCAAAGTTTTTGACTAGGAAAATACCTGCTGGGTCCTAGGTAAGGGACTGACAAAGCAGAGACAGAGAGGAGAGACCCCAAGTCTGCCTACGTTCATGAACATGGGGCCAGTGAGTGGATTAGGGAGCATCCTTAGGAACAAAAACATAAGAGACTTGAGCTATCACCAGCCAGGGAATGGCCACTCTGATTTCTTCTTGTCTCCCAAACTGGACCATGATAGGGACTGTCAGAGCTCCAAGATTTCTGCACTAATTCCAAGTTCGTTTCCCTACCTGCCCCCTGAAAACAATTAGGCCTTCACCTGATGTGTTTTCTCATTTCTTGGGAACCTCTGCTCCATAGCATTAGATAAGTCCAAGGGGCTGGACTCTGTTCTTTCCCCTGCCCTAGACTCAAATTCAGGTCTGCAACAGAGACCCTGAAGAACAGTCTTGGTTGCAGCACTAGGCTGGTACTGGCTCTCTCTCTCTCTCTCTCTCTCTCTCTCTCTCTCTCTCTCTCTCTCTCTCTCTCTCTCTCTCTCTCACACACACACACACACACACACACACACCACAAGTCCAGCTAAGCCAAGATTACTGGCGAGTTCTCAGATTGCTCCCAGGAACGGAGGGGCTGAAGGTAGGAGCCAGGACAGTGAAAAAAAGGACAGAGGAATCCAAACAGAAATCTTGAAGTGGCTGTTGGGCTACCCCAAATGAGAACTCCAGAAAAGAATTACCCTTAAGAACAGGAGGCAAGCAAGGGGCATAGACCCTTTCCTTTTGGCAAAGCTGAGGTGAAGGGACTTCACACAGTGGTGCACTGGGCTTAGGGACATTTTAAGGATCACAAATAACTTCCTGGCTTTTAGGAGGTTTCTAGTGCGTTTGCGGGTTCAATCTGGCCTCTTGCTCTTTCTGGGATAGGGGTGGCGTAGCTTTCTGGGGGTGTCTTGGAGTACACTTTGCCAGGTCTGCTCCACCACGGGTCTGAGATGCAGGAGACGCTAGTAGCGTCCTAGTTTCGGCTCAGACACAGTGCTCGCAGGCTCTCCTCGGCTTTCAGTGCCCCTTGGCCGCAGACCTCAGTACTCTTATCAGAGGAACCAGCAGCGGCCATCTGTCGCTCTCGGAGCGCTTCTGGCGGCTCTGGCCTCGGAACACCGTTTCCCTTCTGCGTTTACCAGGGACCAGTAGTGGGCCCGCAAAGCACCCGCTTCCATGGAACTCTGCTCCGTGTGTCGGAAGCTAGCGGACAAAGAGAGGCCTCCGAGGGTACAAAGGGGATAGCGGCGTCCACATAGTGGTCTTAGTAACTATGAAGAGGATTGCAAATTGAAAGCCGCTGCCGCAGATACCGCAGATACCACAGATACCGATGCCTGGTTACATCCAACCTCGCGGGCTTTTTGTTTTGTTTTGTTTTCCCAATTCTGGAGACGAAACCCCGGGAAGATGAGTTTCTCAGCCCTTCTACCTTCCCGCACTGTCCTCCCTGTTTTAGGTGATGTGCTAACTCCAAGAGATAACGAAAGCAGCTAGAGCGAGGTCTTCATCCATCGCTGGGCAGAGACAGAGACGCAGGGCCAGAGAGCGACATCTCGCCCCTAGCAAAATCAGGCCGGGTTAGCCTGGCGGGAGTTGAGGCCCGCACTCTTGGCTTTGGACGTTGGGTGGGAAGTTAGCCAGCGGCAAAGAAGCCTCCATCCGTGAGGCGAGCAGCTCTCATGCTTCTGATGCTGTCACTGCGACCCAACTTCAGACAAAGGCCAAAATCAAAGACTGTTGTTGGAGAGGACAGGGGTAGTGGACACCGAGGTCAAGATTTTGTGTCTGAGCTCACCTGAGAGAGGACAGCCTCGCAGAGTGTGATCTAGGTGGGGAAGGGGGGCAGACAAATCTCCAGATAATCCCAGAAAGGAGGAGGTGAAACTGCGTGAGACAGGCCTGGAAAAGGGGCTGGGGCACCAGGCCAAAACCTGCTAGAGCCTTAACCTTCGTGTCCTGGACTTTTTAGGAGCACCCCGCAGGCCTAGTAGAGCTGGGTCTGTGGGTTGGTGCTGGCACAGGGTAGGGTCCTTAGCCTGGCACAACGCTGCCCTGTCAGCCTGCCTCGGCACTCCAGAAACATCTGGGAAAGCAGTGTGGCTCAAATAGAGCTCCTTGGGTATCATGGGAAGTGTGTGTGTGTGTGTGTGTGTGTGTGTGTGTGTGTGTGTGTGTGTGAAGGACACACTGAAGGCATCCTTTAGTCCTAGACACGGGGAGACAGTCGGGGAGAGTGAGGCAAAAAGATGCATTGGGTGGGCAGACTTCCAAGACCAAGTGGAGGGATGCAGAAACCTCTTTCAACCAGTGTCTCCTGCAAACCCGCTTCAGGGAGGATCTCCAAACTGCTTTGCATATATATACTCTTCCTAGACACCACCCGGGCTTCCCTGCGTTCTCTTCTCTACTAGGAGTCTTGGTTTCTCCTTGGCAAACCTGACTTCCTCAAATTACCTTCAGCTGTCCATTGTCTTGCCGCCACTCTTCCTCTGCTGCACTGCTAGTCTTCACGGCCAAATGTGGAATTTGCAGAGGCCGAACAGGGCTCCCCACTCTGAAAGCTAACACCAAAGCCAAACAGAATTACACCATGCCCACAGAACTGGATTCTGGTTGGATCTTCTGCACCCATCACTACATTTCTTGAGGAGCTAAGAAGCCCAACAATGGCAGAAGTTCTGCACGGGCATAAAGAAAGAAAGTGGCACCACGTCTAGAGAGCTTGGTTTGCAAGGTGACCCTCTAGGAGGGTCTGAGGTCAATCTCATTACCTGTATAGACAGTGAGTAGCTTCTTCCATCTTCTGCCTTTTTATCTTCCGGGAGAAAAGCCAAGAAGTTCAAGAGAGAATGTTAGTGTAGGTTCACCTGACAGAACCTTCTCTTCTGGCCTCTCCAGGTGTTACAGAGAGGCAGCTTTCTGAATTCTTTTGGAAACATAACATTATTAACATAAGTACAGGTTTAATGTAACCATCTGGGTGGGCCCAAGTGAACGACCAACAGCTATTTGGATAGTGACCTCACTGGAAGAAGCTGGCACTCAAACACCAAAAGGAACATCGCTGAACTGTGCTCATCTTGCAGGGACTTGGTTAACTCGAGGGAGAGAATTTTTAAATGAATGAATTAAAATAATAGAATTAATTAATTTCACTCTATGAAATATAAAGTTGTGACTAAACTGTGCATTCAATTCAACTTTTCATATTTGTTACATTATTGTGGAATTCCTCTGAGACTAGCAGTTGACAATTTCTTTAGTGCACTTTTCATTGACCTGTACACATACTTAGATGTGCAGTGTGTGTGTGTATGTGTGTATCCCTGCACCCAGGCAATTCCAGTGTTAACTTCAGAAGCAAACGCCATCAAAGCGTGGCGACCTTTTTCAAGAACAAAGTCTAAGTCTTGACCTTCATAGACTCACTCAAATGGTCTCCAGTGTCACACCTCTAGACCCCAGTGTTTCCTAAGGCCCAGCCTACCCTGGCCAGACGTCCCATCTCACTGCCAGCAGGGATGAAGAGCCACTAAGTGCCTCTCAGCATGCTCACCTCTCCCCCTTTACTTTACTTCCATCCTTTTACCCTCGGCTCCAAGGAAAGCAAAACCCAGAAACGATCTCCACTCTCTGGGAGCCTCTCTGTGTTGAGATAATTTTATGTCGGGTCGGGTGTTTGTGAATTTTGTGTGTCTCTCAGCAGTTAATCCCATAAGACAAACAACCTTTGCAAGGAAGACAAGCGTGAGCAACCCTACACCGTTTGGAGAATTAGCACGGCCTGGAGAAAGAAATGGGATATGCTAAGGATATCCCGCGTTCGTAGCTAATGCCCTCACATTCCTGAGGATTTTCACTTCCCTCTCCATCAGGAGCAAGAAATGCGAGGCGTTCTAATTAGCTGCCCATTTTCAGTTCGCAGTCTGTACTGCCAGGGCTGACCTTGGAAGCCCTGCGCTGCGGCCTCTAGGTTGCAAGTGTTGGGTGCCAGGGAGGGGATCCCTCTGGACACTTTGCGCCTGGACCTGAAAATGTTGGGTCCTAAAACATCAACCAACAAGACAAAGCACATATTTCTCAAACAAAGGTCACACACTTAGCGACACTTAGCGCTTTCGGCCTTCTATGTATGCTATATACAAGTTCAGCAGAGCCTCTGTCAAAGCAGCCCTGGTTGCGGCCTGAACCAAAAGCAGCTCTTTGGGCTGGAAACCTTATCGCAGAGGTTTCCTCCTCCAAATCCAAAATGAATTTGCGTGAAAGCGCCCCCCCCCAACAAAAACAAAAACAAAAACAAACGTGAGTATAGGCCAGGGTCCGAGAGAAGCCTAATTGCAAGCTTGTAACCCTTTGGCTTCAGGGAAATTTTTCTTTCCATGTTAGAATCTTCTGGAAAACACAAAACCAAGCAACAACAACAACAACAAAAAGCGGCTCTGCTATGTGAAGGAGAGCTCCCTCTCTGAGGAACCAGGTTCTTGCAATCCTCAGAAGTGAGGGTGGAGTGGGGAAGAGCTGGGTGGCACAGGCCCACCCTGGCTCTTGGCTCCCGAACGGGAGCGTCCCCGGCACCAGCAGTGGTCCCCTCTACAACCAGGAACGGTGTGAGAGGAGCCCACTCTCTCCGCCCGCCCTGCTCTATAATGACCCAGTGTTGGAGAGCGGAGCACAGGGCTCCTCTAGCCAGCCGGGAGCTAGATCACCTGGAGTAGCCAGGGTGCAATGAGCATACGCAGCTAGGGTGGATGGCGGTGCGTGTGGGTTGGTGGCTCGGGTAGGATCGAGTGATCTAGACTCTCCTCCCCAAATTAGAAGTCTCTCTGGAGCACAGACGCTCTTTCAGGTCTCCTAATCCCACTTGTTCCATCTCTCTGCTTTACCCTGTTGGTTAGGGGAACCTCCTCTTTGGAACTTTTAGGGTGTGACTCCTGGGACTACATTGAGTAAGTTTTCTCCAAGAATGGAGAAAATCAAATCCTTGTAGTTATCCATCATTCACTCATCTGCCCCTGGCAGCAACTTCCTGGGCAAGCAGTTTGAGAGTGATTCTTACTGACTTCAGCAAGATGCGCAAAGAGGGAGTGATGAGATGGGCATGAGGGTCTACACTTGCCTTCCCTGGCCTGAAGCAAGATGCAGGGGCTGAGCCTTCTAGGGAGGAGGAGCTCCAGGAGACGCCACAGCTAGAGCTAGGCAATAAGAACTAAGGGCTAGGACACTACTCTGCTCCAGACCTTTTCCTGGGAGGCAAAAGCCAGCTCTCTTCCCCCCTCCCCTCCAAATCTCCTGCCTTGAAGGCCTCCTGGAAACGAAGGATGCGACAGAAATGAGAACCCCCTCCCTTGCGGCCCCCTCCTCTGCTCCAGTACATAGAGGGACTGGTAAGCGCGGATTTGTGAATGAACCGCTGAGCTCTTCCCAGCTCACAGATCAGAGGGCTGTGCTCGCCTCACCGACGTGGTCCAATGAGCGGCTGCAATATATGCTTAGCGACAAAGTTGGGGCCACCGTGCGGACTCCGCGGTGCTGCGCTGCGCAGCACAGAGCGGGACAGCTGAGGGGGCCGAGCAGAGACAGCAACTTCAAAGCCTCTCGTCATGGCTCAGTGAAAGAGTGGCGGTCCAGGGTGGCAGGGTCTGCTGCACCCCGCCCCCATTCCTCAACCCCATCGCGAATCTCTGAGTTCTCGAGATCCTGGATAAAGGCTTATAGCCTGATCAGGCTGCTTCCGCAAAGAAGGTCTCTACTCGCAGTAACTAGCCCTCATCACAAAGTCTTCGATTGCCTTTCTGGTGTCCTCCTGCTGGAGGAGGGGACGGAAGGAGCGGACACCCACACCTGCCCCTGGAGCAGACACCTCCTCCCCACCTCTCTCTTAGTTGAAGGTTCTGCTGCCCCTTTAGAGAGGAATCGATCCTCCTATCGACCGAGCGCGCGCATGCGCATTACCAGGCAGGGCTCTTCCCTAGCCAGATGGGTCTCGGTGGCATCTGAGTCTCACACCTGGGAAGAAATGTCTCCCTCGTAGTAATTGCCTCCCGATCACCCTAGCATGCAGATTTTAAGTTTGTATGTTGTCCTAAAGAATCTTGGAGAAGAAAAGGCAGGAGAGTGAGCAAGAGGGGGAGAGGGGAGAGGTCAGAGGTTAGGAGGATTACGGATCAGCGCCCCTTCTCATCCTCAGTGGCCCAGAGGGGAAATCACTATAGCAAGGGATCCGGACAACTCGTTAAAAAGCTATTGTTTGGGAGGAAGAGCTGCCATCCAATGAAGACTCAAGATAAAGTCTAAATGACTAAACATCTGGCTGGATGGGATGGAGGAGAGTGATGTAGCCGGAAAGGTATGGACAAAGATACCCACAGGGGCAGAACGCTATTTTCTTTCCCTTGGACCCATCAGAGCAAGCTTAGCTCAAAATGTAGGAAATGGTCATTCTATCCAGGATCATCCAGCAATCAGGCCTGGTTAGGGCCTTGCTGGGCAGGGAGGCAGACGACTCGCTATGCCCCGCCCCCTTTCCCAATTCCCCGCCCCCCCCACACACATATTAAATGCTTTCAGCCTGCTAAATCATTCTCAATCACTTCCTCAGCCACAGGAATGAATCAGAGGCTATGGCAGCAGAGGGGAAAGCAAAACACGCGAATTTGATGTTTCTTCCTGAACTCGACCACTTTCCCCCAACCCTGTCATCCTTCAAGAAGGGGTGGGGCCTTGAACTTCCACCAGATCTCTGCCCACCCATCTCTCTAAAGCATCTTCAATGCGGAGCTGTCTCTGAGCCTCCCCCTGGATATTCTAGTGCGATTTTGAGTCTGGTCCCCTATCCCCAAGTGGGCTCTGCAGTCTTTCCCACTCACCCAGCTGCTCAACACCCTATTTACCTTGAAGGCCTGAGGCTCCACCCGTTGCTTCCCTCATCTGATCTTGCCAGTCTTGGGCCTCCAAACCATTTCCTGGGATGAAAAAGAGGGGGTGGAGGGTGAAGGTGGGGGTGTGGGGGTTGTTCTTCAATTACAGCTTTTTCTGAGGCACTAGAACAGCCTCCCTATGGACCTTTGGACACAGACTGGTCTAGAGAGACCATAACAGCTGCCCAACTTGAAGGTATAAGCATGTAGCCTGATTTCTATTAGGCTTACCATTTAAGGTGAACTTCCGGAAGTGGAGTGTGGATGGCAGGAAGCAGCAGGGAACCAACACCCCCAAACCTTTTGGGTCCTTTTCCTTGTTGTTTGTTTGTTTTGTTTTTTCCAGACAGGGTTTCTCTGTGTAGCCCTGGTTGTCTTGGAACTCTCTGTAGACCATGTTGGTCTCTACTTTCCAAGTGCTGGGATTATAGGCATGCACCACCACTGCCTGGCACATTTTGATTTCTTTACACACTTAAAAGTTTATGAGGATCTGAACACACTTTTTAAAAGATGTCATTTATTTTATATATATGCACATATACACACACATATATATGTATATATGTATATAAATATGTATATATAAAAAACATATATATACATATTTATATACATATATACATATATATATATAATGAGTATATTGTAGCTGTCTTCAGACACACCTGAGGGCATCAGATCTCATTACAGATGGTTGTGAGCCACTATGTGGTTGTTGGGATTTGAACTCAGGATCTCTGGAAGAGCAATCAGTGCTCTTAACCACCAAGCCATCTTTCCAGCCTGAATGCACTTTTTAATGATATACTTAATAATATAATTAAAAATTATCTGCATGGAGTTTTGCCTACATATAAGTCTGTGTAAAGGAGTCAAAATCCTTGGAATTAGAGTTACAGATAGTTGTGAGCTGTCATGTCAGTCCTGGGAATTGAACAGGACCTCTGGAAGAGCAATCTTAAGTACTGAGCCATCTCTCCAGCCCTACAATACACTTTATTTTTACATAATATGTTTTGGTGAACATTTGTTTTAGTATCCTAAATAATAGACACTTAGTCCTAAGAGTGGAGTAGTACTTTTTATTTTTTTTTATCACTTTGTCATGAGATAGATTAACAGAAGACAGTAGGATCTCCACTTCTACCACACAACTCATTAACACACAGGGAAGAAATACTGGTGCACAGGTGCAGAACCGCACATGTCTGTCCAGGTCAGATAACACTGAGCTTTCTGGGACATCACATCAAACTTCAGCCAGTGAAACATTTGCCTTCATTTTCCTTCCTCCCCTTCTTCTTCCTTCTCTCCTCTCCTCATGCCCTCTTCCCTACCTTTTACAGTACTAGGGGTTGAACCCATGGCCTTGCACATGCTAGGCAAGTAAGTGTTCTACCACTGAGCAACACCCCTAGCCCTTTCTACTTCTTATTTTGAGACAGAACCCATTTTTTTCAGGTTGACGTGGATTTGTTAGCCTCCTGCCTCAGTTTTCCAAGAAGATGAGGTAGGTGATAGACTTGAGTCACCACAACCTGAAAATGCATCAGTGGATCTTGCTCGCCTGTTCCATCAGGACCTCCAGGCCTCTCTTGCACTTTGTGTGACTCTTTCGTAACCTCACATGCATCAGACCACACGGGACACAGGCATTCCTGTCTACTGCTACTGTGTCTCTGCACTCTCCAGCTGAGACTGAAAACATCATATCCAGGTGCACTTTTTCCTTTTCTTTTGCTTTTTAAAAACATAGTCATGCTATATAATCTTGGCTATCCTGAAACTCACTGTATAGCTTAGCCTCCATCCTTCTGTCTGTGGTTCCTAAATCTTAGGATTAGGAGTTTGAGCCACAATGCCTGGATTTGATAGTGTTCTTATGTATATATACAAGTTTGTGTGTGTGTACCTGTGCACTCTTGTGAAAGCCAAAGGCTCAAGTCAAATATATTTTTCTATTGCTTTCTACTTTATTTTTATTCATTCATTCATTCATTCATTCATTCATTCATTCATTCATTTGAAAAGAATGTCAGTATTTAATGAGCCTACCTGTGTGGTTTTAAATCACCAGGACTCATGCACCCCTGACACCTTTAGTCTTCCTTCTCCTTAGCTCTTCTGCTGAAGACTCTGGCTTTCAGGATGACACGCTTTCCTGCCTCCAGAACTTTGTAGCAGCCCAGTGGCACCATGTCACTGGTGGGGACAGGTATGTCCTCACGTTGGCCAGCACTTACTCAGTTCTGCTCCTTGAAAAATGTCCACAGCTTATCCATGCTGACAGATGTGCAGAACTACTTGTTCTTTTTAAGAGGTAACACCTCAGGCCAATTTTCCCAAAGTCACCTGTATGGTTTTGTTCCTTGGCTATCATGGGAGGAAGAAAAACATCAAGTTCTCAGAAACACAGAGGCAGTTCACTCTCCAAAATGGCTTAGGGAAGGAGAGGAAGGTAGTTTTCAATTTCCTAGGTGACGAGAAACCTCGGTGGACCCTCGGTCACTGTCTAGACCCAGTTTACAAGGAATGGGTTACAGGAGCCATGTGACTCTTGCCCACATGTGATGGATCTAGACTGCTGGCTGCAGGTGAGTCAGCTGAAGAAGACAGAGCATAAAGAAGGACTCTTGCCAGAGCAATGGCTCTGATGGGTGGGAGGTTCTCCACAGGGTGGGGGTAGGGCATGAGGTGGCTTGACTGCGACTCTCTGCAGGGGTCAGAGTTTTTGGAATGGTTGGTAGTGTGGAGGAGCTGACCTCCCCATTCAGAGCACAGAGTGAAGTAAGTTGAGTAAAGTTACAGAGTGAGATGAAGGCAAAGTCAGTAGAGGACAGGCTGGCTGCTAAGAGAGTACTGCGCCTTCTGATCAAGCATAAGGACTTGAATCCTGCTACCCTGCACCCATGTAAGCAGGGAACATGAGAATCCAGGAACTTGCTGGCCTGCTAGTCTAGCTTACACAGAGAGCGCCAGGTTCAGTGACAGACCCTGACACCAAAAACTGGAGTGGAGAACAACAGAAGATAGCTGATGTTGACTTCTAGACTCTGTACACCCTGAAGTGCACACTGATGCACACGCGCACACACACACACACACACTCAGAGTCAACACCTGGCATACATCACACCTTCTCCCTAGGAGGCCCTGACTACCATGAAGAACCAAGTTCTCGCTTCTAGCAGCTGCAGAGCTATGGAGGCCAATGGCAAGTGTGTCCTCAGAGATAGTCTACACAGAACTCCACCCCAGAATATGGAGAACTCTGAGGTGGTAGCTGGATCTCAGGTGGTATGACAAAGGAGAGAGGTGAGGCCAGGGTGCAGAGACATGGTTTGCCCTGCATGCCTTCCCTGCAGAGGAGACAGGGTGAAGTGATGGAGAGCAGTGTAGGTCAACAAGTACAGGAGCTGGATCTAGATAGATGGTGAATGAGATCAACAGTGACCACCTGGGTAAGATCCATCAGCCCAGTTCCCTCTACCTAAGAGGATACACTTGCCACTGGGTTCTCTGGTGTCCACTGTGGAGACAAGTGACCCAAAGATTTTTTATCTTAGCTTCCCCCTTTAAAGGGGAGTGTCAGGAGCAAGCACCCAGGTTTAATGGACAACTGTGAAGCGCACTTTCCTCTATGAGGTGCAGCCTCCTCTGCATCAGCTCTGTCCTCCTGGCATATATGTGTGTGTCACAGTCTGTCTGCCCATTGACCTCTAAACTTCCAGTCAAACCAGCCCCACATCTTGCTCCTGGGTCAGGTCCCTTCAATGCCTGGTAGGCCAGAAGGTCAAATCAGCTAGTGGAAGGTACAAGGCAGCCTTCTCTCTTAGTCCCACCTGCAAAGGATCTTCTGTGTAAGATGACAGTCACAGGTCCAGTGAATAGGGAATAGGCATTGTTACTGGAAGTCATTATACTGTCTACAGAGACAGAGAGGCAGGCTGTGTCTCTGTGAGCCTGGCCTCACTTGTCTCCTTTATCATATGACATGAGATACAGCTACCAGCTGAGAGCTGTCTGTATTCTGGGACATGGCTCTGTCTGTGGGTGTAGGGCTTGGTAGGAATGTTCTGAGCATGCCTTGTCCTGAGGCTGGCTCAGGTCCAGTGAGTACCCAAGCCAGTAGCCAATGCTGATAACCATCAGAGTGATTCTTACTAGGTATAGGGAAGGGGTTCTTCTGAAAGCTAGATGTTATTCTTTGAAATCCCATTGCATTCCGGGTGCTGAACATACCCAAAGTGCTGAACATACCCGAAGAATCTACACTTTCCCAAGCCCCTTGGCTCATGCTGTTGGATTGTAGTGGGTGGAGGGAGTTCCTGACTTAGCACAGAAGCAAAGGGAATGTCAGCCAGAGCATGAGACTGTAGTGCTCTGGAGGGGGCCAGCCAACCCTACTCCTACTCAGAAATGCTGTCGCCTTTGTCTCCTGGTGGGCTTGCTAATGCTAGACCAGAGTTGCAGAGTGAAGAGCACCAGGCTGAGACTAAAGGGGAGTCAAACACCCATGTCATTAAATAGCTAGTAGCCCTAGACAAGTCTGAATATCCCATCTGGACATCTAGAAGGAAGGAAGATCTGTCGTAGGACCCCCAGGAGTGATCCTGATAGGACTGCTCATGCTCAGTGGTCAGAGTGAGGGGACATTTTCTAGGCTAATTGAGCTTTGCCCCCAATTCCACCATCTCCAAGAAAGAGATGCCTTATTATTCGATTATTAGAACATGTTTTAAATAGTACCTCCATTCTTTTCCTCACCCAGCAAGTCAGGGTCTCCAAGGGGAAGATGCTACCCTGGAGAACAGGCTCCCAATCTACATCTGAAAAGAGGAGTCAGTAGAGGAGCTGGTCTCCCCACCAGGGATGGAACCTGCTTCCATTTCATTTCCACGTGGGGGTGATTCTCAGGCTGTGACAATTAAAAAGAAGGAAAACCCATTTGCATTTTTTCTGGGTGTAATGACCTTCCAAACCAACGTTGAGTAGTCTCATTTAAAACAGTGGCGTGTGCAGTAGCATGAATAATTCAACGGCACAGAGTTCTCCCACGCACAGGGGTTAAAAACCTTATTTTTGACCTAGTTCTAAAGTTGAATCAGTTCATGTAATCTCATATTCACATGGCTTCCATTCTTTAAGGTATATTCTGTTTTACTCAACAATCTTATATCCTAAGTAAACTGAGAGTCAAGGTTTAGAGACATAAATTGGTGAAGCAGAGACTTAATTTGTTTTATGTAACCCGAAGCCTTAAACTTAATTAATTTTCCATTTGGGGCACAGAAGAACCTACTGGTTCAATGTGATATGGTTATAGCCAATGTAGTAATAATATCCAGACAATGAAAGGAACGGGTAGGCCCTGGGGTCCTGACCTCTCAGAGTTGTGGCTCTGACCTAGGGCAGGACTTGGGTGGTCAGACTGGAGAACTGTGGGTAAACAGTAGGACAGGGTTAGGGCCTGAGGTTCCCAGGAGGAAGTCTGACACACACAGCAGGATGATCTCCATGCAGAAGGCTTCATACACCCCGTTCTCCATGAAGGACTGTCTGTGTCACAAATGGTGGCACCATCCTTGCCAGAGCCTAAAGTTGTCAAAGCAGAATTTCTGGGTGAAGATTGGGAAGTTCTATTTTAAACGTATTTCCCACACAATTCTTAGCCCATCAGAATTGGCTTCCTGCTTGAGCAGCAGTGTATTAGGAAGCAGGGCTGCTGCAGAGGCTGCAGTGGTGACACACTGGAGCAAAGACCTAGTGGATGGGCAGGATGGGGCTGACTCCATCTTGAAGCAGAGCACCTCTGATCAGCTGCATGGAACTCTCATAAGATGTAGACTATAAGCACTCCATCATGGAGAAGGAGGAGGTCCTAGAGGCTCATGGGATTCTTGAGAGGCTCTTCATGGTCCCTGGGACTCTATTTGCCATAATATAAGAGGTGGGGCTTCTCGGAGATGCCTTTGCATCTCCCACACTCATCTAAGTAGTCCAGCAAGCCTGTTTGAGACAGCAGTAGTCAGAGTCCCCAACCGATGGAAGGGATGAGCATCACAAGAGGCTTGCACAGTAGAGGTTAGGCTGAATAGTCCAACTGGCTGTCTGAAGACTAGAGATGCTGCTCAGTCCACCAAGCTCTGATATCCCAACTGATGTAGAGAGCCTGGAGGATTCCTGGAGACCTGAAGAAGTAGCATCTGATAACAGCAGAGGACAGGACCAGCAGGAACAGAAAGGACATACTCAACAATGGAGGCAGACAACCTTGTATTCCCTCGGACTTCTTCATACCCAGACAGCCTTGGAAGATGCTTCCTCCTGTAGGGATGATACCCACTCCATTAATCCTTCCTGGAAATGCCTTCCAGACCTGCTCAGAAATCAGTCTTTGTTGGTTCTGGATCCCTTTGAATTGGTACTGCCACAGCCGGTAGGTGGTGGCGCACACCTTTAATCCCAGCACTTGGGAGGAAGATGCAGGTGGATTTCTAAAAACCAAAACCAAAACCAAAACAAACAAACAAACAAACAAAACCCCCCTAAAACAAAACAAAACAAAACAAACAGACAAAAACAAAAAAACAAAAAAAAAAAAAACCAAAAACCCCGCCAAGATTAACTGACACAGACAGAATGTTTTCTATACTTGGTTGATGCTGTCATTATCTGCAGGGAACTGAGATTTTTTTAAGTCTCTCCAGGAAACATCTTAAGACAGGGGTGTCCTATTAATTTCAGGGTCACTTGACTAGAAGGCTGTAATGTTATGCCTCCTAACTCAATGCTGTTCTGAGGTGAATGCTTGGAAGTTGCAGGCGTCTGTCCCATTTATATGGGTGTTGGGGAATGGGGATGTGGGCGCGCAGCTGAGACGGTTCCTGAAGGAAGCAGTGTTGTAGAAGACACCAACGTGTTCTCTCATCAAGACTTTTGTGTCCTGGGATGTACCAAGCTTTTTTCTTCTAGCTTGCAGTGTGTAGCTCGGGCAGCTCCTGCCTGGAGGGTGTCTGAGTCCCCTTAGCTGTGGTTTGACAAGTTGTGTGAGACGAGAGGAGGATCAGAGTGTCTAAGAGGCAGTGATGGGGTCCCCTCCATCACTTCTAAGTGGCTTGTTTCCATGTAGGATCACTGGCGAAAGAGTGATAGTTACAGAGCACAACTTGTTCTGCCTAGAGAAGAATATCTACAAGTCCAAAGGAAATGCAGGCACAGAATAGTAAAATGATACCGTGGTCATAAAAGTTTCCCTGTCACTAGGGGCAGAATTGACCAGGGATGGCTGAAAGGAATCAACCAGTTGCAGAACCCAATGACATTCCAGGTCACTGCTCAAATCTGGTTGTTCTAGAAGATGGGAAACAGACTGCAGAGCTGCGGGATGTCTTTGTTTCCTTTGCCCATGCTCCAAGTGCTGATTAGTCTTTGTTAACTTGACACAAGCTGTAGTCATCTTGGAAGAAAGAATACTCTCCGTCAACTGACCTGTTAAGCAAGTAGGTGGGTGTATCTTCTCCATCAGCGATTGCTGTGGGAGGAGCTGGCCCATGGTGAATGGAGCAATCCTAGGACATGTGGTTCTGAAGTGTATAAAATTAATCAAGTAGAGTGATCCACGAGGAGCAGGCCAGTGAGCAGAGATCATCTGTGGTCTCTGCTCTAGTTTCTGCTTCCAGGCTCCTGCTTGAGGTCTTCATATCCTGGGGCCTTCCCTGCACACCTCAGGTGTACTTGCCCTGGATCCTACCTGGAGGCAGTTCCTCCCTAGTGGGGCTCACAGGAGGATGGTCCAGCCCCATGCTGGACTGCATGGAGGCCCTTCAGAGATCCAGAGGCGGAATCAAAAGGGGGCAAAGATGACTGTGACCTGAGCTGTGGAGCACATGATGGACTCACAGTTCTTGCAACCCGTGGCCTATATTGAGGCTTGAAGACCCTGTCTCTCATACCTTACTGCTAGTAGGCCATCAAGGAGCCGCTGGACTTCCACTGGCAGGAATCAGTGAGAGTTGCAGACTGCTGATCTCATGACCTTCCTGTCCAACATGCTAACATGCTAAAGCCAGGATGGCAGGAACAGGGAAGGGATGGAGGGATAGTGTGCACACTTGCTTGCCAAGTCTGGCTAGAGGCCAGGCAGCATCCTGAATCATCATCAGCAGTCTGCAGAGGTTACAGTCCCCAGGGAGTGATGGCCCTGCTTCCTCACTACTAGGTCAACCCTTTTATGTACCTTCTTCTCTCCAGCCAGTTCTGGGACTGCTCTTTGATGCCCTCTGCCCAGGCTGATTGAGCCACTTGCCAGCAGACATGGTGATCTGGGAAGACCCAATCATGCCTTGTTCTCTGGTACCTTGCAGAGCCCTTGATTCAAGACAGACACCTGCAGTGTGTCCATCTGCCTTATTCTGCTGGCTCCAGCAGGGTGCATCAGTTGCCCAGGGCACTTGTGGCTCTTCTACAGGCCCTGACTCCTAGTCTCTCCTCCTGGTGTTGTCCCCATGCTCTGAGAAGTCTCCCATAGGACATTTACTGAGTTCACTCTTTGTACAACTCTCCCTCTCAGAATCTGCTACTGTGTTTTTAGATGAGGAAATGGAGGCTCAAAATAATGAGGTCACTTAGCTCATAGGAAGGGAGGCTGGGTTGTGAGCACAAATCTGTACCTACGTGTACCCCTCCTTCTGCAGTGGAGTGGGGCTCCAGACAGCAGAGCTACCATCTTCTGTCTTACCAAGCCACCTCTGGAGGCTTTCCCCAGATGAACAACCTCTCACTGCAAGGCTCTGCAGAGATTCAGGGATGGGGCCACTCGTGATGGCCCACAGAAGGTTCTGTCTGTGAAGCATTTGGGAAAGAATGGCTGAGACTGGTGCCACCTAGGGTGGAGAGGCTGCTTGCTGGCAGGTGGTGTGACCAGATGGCCTCTGGGACTCAAGGGGGGCAGGGGCGATGCCTTTAACCTTAGCATCTTTCCACCCAGTGGCGGTGAAGATCATCACAGATGCTGACATGTGCAAACTCTGACATCTTAATTTCCAGATGTCGAGTGTGGATCTTGGTTGAGAATTATAGATCGGAGGCTCCAAACATCCCCAGCACTGATACCACGTCTGCCGAATCAAATTAAAACCAAGCACAAGTCCCCCGTGACATTAGATGTGACAAGTGAGCCTGAGGTGTGAAGATCATCCAAGATGTTGGCTTTCTTACCCAGCACAAGGAAGGCTCTGGGAAGTCCTGCAGAAGGACCCTGTCCTGTCCTTCTTACAGCCACCGCCTAGAGCTACCTCACCTGACAGTGGAACCCTAGACCTGTTGCCTCACATGCTCTTTGTGCATGCTATCTTCTGTTTCACTTCTTCCAGCAGGGGTCCAGAGCACCCCATGCTGAGCTCTGTTTGAGAAGGGAATACTGTGAAACTTCAGGGGACATGAAGTGTTTCTTCCAGAACTCTTGATATTTTCTGAGCATTCCGGAAAGGGGGACTGAGCATCAAAGTGGTTAAGAACTCATAAGGTATGCCTGCTGGTCCCATGGATGAATGTCCCAGCAAGGTATAGTACTACCAAGGTCAGTGTACTGTGGGAGAGATTCACAGGGGAACCATGTGAAAGGTTCACAAGGGAATTGTGGGAGGCATGCATAGGGTGGTATGTAGAGAGAATATCTTGTGTATTGTATGGATATATCACCTGTTAATTAAAAAGCCTATGGCCTATGGCTTAGGCAGGAAATGGGAGGTGGGACATCTGGAAGAAAAAAGGATTCTGAGAGAGAGCTAGGCAGGAGCTTTGCTGGGAAAAAGTGAGGAGATAGACATATGGTACCTGAGCACAGGTCTTTTTGAATGTTTAAACTATTTATATTCACACCTGGTAAATGGAAGTCCATTTATATCCCTCTGGTCCAGCGCTAGAAATCTCAGTGCCCTACGTCTTCTGCATCTTTAGCTTGTTTACTGCAGACCCTCCCACAAGTCTCCCACTGACAGCTTCCTCCTGCAAAAGAGCAACTCTTTCTAGCAATTCAGAAAACACCAAACCTGCGTGTCTGATGCTAGGTGCACATGTGCTGCAGTTGTCTAAGTTGACTAAGAACCTGTGAGGATGGCAAGTCTGTCATTTGTATCTTCCCTGTTGCATGTCTGTGTGTCCTGGAAGAAGTGACCTGTGGTTCCATGAGGTGTGGCTGCAGACAACTTTCCCATTCCTGGAGTCTGGGTACCTTTGTCTTCTCTCTGTCTATGCCTTTGACACAGTGCTAAGGTGTATCCTAGGTTTGCCAGGGTTCTCCAGAGAAAGAGAAGCATCAGTGTTTGTGCGTGTGTGCATGCGTGCACACGTGTGTGTGTGTGTGTGTGTGTGTGTGTGTGTGTTATATTTATTTCAAGAAATAGGCTCCAGTGTTTAAGCAGGGCAAGAAGTCCAATTCTTGTTCATTCACAAGCTAAAGACCAAAAACACTTACGGGCCCATTCCTGTCCAAGGCAGAAATGCTGAGGGATAAGTCCCAGGCTTTGAGCTGAGTTCAGGAAAAGGTCAGATGGATAGAGCACTCAGGTAGAGTGAATCACAGAGTGAATTCAACTGTATTGTCCTATTGCAACCTGTTGATTGGATAAGTCCTCCACATGGGGGAGTCTCCACCCAGGCCACTGGTTCCAACAGTGTCTCAAGGAACTGCCCTCGGCAGAGGAGAGCGCTGAGCCAGCTCTCCAGGAAGTTCAGTTTATGCAGAAAATGAGCTGTCATAAGCCCTCTGAGGACAAGCAGTAGGGTGACCAGAGGCAGGGCAAGGATGGAGGGCTTAAAGGCCACCATCTGGGAGAGACATGAAGAGTGTGGAGAGAACTGGAGAGAGGTGACTGTTCAGAGCAGTCATCTGCTGGGAATTAGAGCTCAGCTGATATTTTCGTATAACATTAGAGTTGGGCAGTGGGCAGCAGAGGCAGTCCTGTTTCCTGGCCCACAGAGGTTCTGTGTAGGAGCTGTACATATTGCTGTTGTCTCGGACATTAAGCTGAGCCTGCTCCACACTTGCTGAGGTCTGCAGGGCTGCCTCAGTGTGTGAAGCAGAGAAGAACATATGCACCTTTGCTTGGAAACTAGAGATGCTCTCTGTCCCCTGAGATTTAGTTTTTAAGCCCTGCCATGGCCCCCTCTTCCAAAGCAGAGCTGCCATCTCCTCGTCTCCTCAGCTAATTCTCCCTTTCGTTTCCATCTCTCTCACTTGGCTTCTGGGAGCTTCTTTCCTGCTCTGAGCCAGCAAGAGCTTTGATAAATCTATCAGCTCTAACAGCCTGGATTCAGGCCACTTCTCAGACGAGTGGCAAATCTGTCAAAGTCCTTAGTGTTGAGCGGCCGTGAGTTTAAGGGTAAGCCCTGGATAGTTATTAAACTGAAGGTCTTACAAGAAGAAACGTAAATTTAAAAAAAAAATGTGATAGAATTCCTTTAACCAATATCCTTTGTCCTGGTTTGCTGGATTCTAGAGACCTTCTAAGACCCCTCTAGCATCAAGCCCCATCCTGGCTCAGTGCTGTCCAGCTGGCTCAGGATAGTCTATTGCACATGGGAGCTCTGGTCTCATTGCGTCATACCTCAGTTTTAGATCTAGTTACTTAACTGCTTTGAAGCATGTATAGGAAAGTGTGCAGGCACTATACCATGTATTTATGCACATATACATGTGTACTTTATGTATATGCATTTGTGTGCTTATGTATCTATGGCGAACTGTGTCTCAAATGTACAATGTATGCATACATGTGCATGCTTGTTCACATGTATATCTTGGTTGTAAGCATTATATAGATATGTACATGGGTATGTTTGTGCATATACAAACACACACACACATACACAAACATGTGTAAACATGTGTTTATGAGGGTGAAGCACATGCAGGTACATAGAAACCCAGCCACATTCTTCCTGTGGAGGGTAGAGGGAGATTCTCTCATGCAGATCTGATTAGCACTAATGTGATCAGGAAGCACAGCTCCCTGTGTCCATATGGGAATCAGAACCCTTCTAGCCCCTGCTCCCCTGTCACCTGGAGCCTGAGGCCCAGCCTTCTACCCAGATGGGAACTGGCCAGTTGGCACCATTTAAGGGTGGATTTCATATCTGGCAAGCAGGAGCCCTGACTCAGGTTGAGTTCCACCTTCAGCAAGGCCTTAGAACAGGCTTTGGATGCTGGTGGACAGGGAGCCTTGGGTTAGATGGTCCCAAAGCCTGGGAGAAACAGGCCAGTAACAACCTCATAGCAAATCCCAGCAGCTCAGTGCTTTAAATAGGTACTCCTTCAAGTTACTGTCCTGGGGCCTAAGGCCCTTGACTTACCATGGTTTTGAAAACAGAGCCTCAGAATCCAGGCCTCTTTTTTATTTTTTATTTTTATTTTTAATAAACAGGGTTTCTCTGTACAATCCTGGCTGTCCTGTAACCCTGTTTTGTAGACCAGGCTTGCCTTGAATTCAGAGATCCACTGCTTCTACCTCCCTAGTGCTAGGATTAAACCTATGTGCCACCATGCCTGGCTCAAATTCAGGCCTTCTTTATGCCCACTGGAAAACTAAGAACTTGATCCCTGATTTGTAGTGTGGGTTAGGAGGGTGATAGGAGACAGGTTTATGCCAGCCTTGCTAGAGAGAAACTGAGACACTCCAGTTGATCTTGCACAGAACCCAAGGTCAAAGGGAATGTATCAGTACAAACTCAATGCCTGAAAGGTGTGGGGAGCTGAGAAAGCCCTAAGCAAATGAGCAGAGTAGACAAAGTCTTGAGTGTATGTGCATGGCCATTTCAATGACCCCAGTGCCTCAGACCCATGAGAGTGGCAAAGACTTCCCAGGTCAGGCTGGGGAGTGTTCACAACTTTCCCCCTTGTGGATGACTGCGGCCTGAGGCCACTCCCTTACAGAGACAACCCTGACTCCTCACTTATCAGTACCCAGTAAACCTGCCTCCTTGATTTGGGTGAATGAAGAGAAGGCGCTACACTTCCAGGTTGTTGCTGGTGTTTCCATCAGGGAGTTTCCAGGACTCAGCCAGCTGGGATGTGGCAGGAAGGGGTGTCAAATACAGGTGGAAGAGACAAGAACAGAATGTCAGTATAGCAGCGATAACAAAAAGAGTGGAGAACATGATGATGATGTTCTAGAAGTGGACCATCCAACAAGCCCCTGTTTGCAAAGGATGCATGACCCTAGACAGCCCCCTTCAGGGAATGCCTGCTTCATGGCTGTTGCATAACCTGCCACTCAGCCACACCCAGCACTATCTCTGAGGGCCTGTAGCCATCACTGTCTCCCTTGGGCCTTTTCGGTGGTCAGGCGTACTCAGTACAGGCAGGGGCCTGTGTCAGCCAGAAGTTTAAGCTTCTCTAACTAGGTAGCATAAAGCACCATTAGCTTTCTTCCGGTTGAGGTCAGAGGCAGGTAGGCCTGGCTTTGAGACTCTCCAACTGTAGTTCCAGGAACAATTCAAGGAGAGATATTATCAGGGCAATTTCCTCTGTGGGGCCAGGTGTAAGTAACTCCTGGTCAAATATGTGGGGGCAGGAAGGGAAGGCCTGCCCCATGGCTTCAGGCAGGAAGAGTGGGAGCTGATCAGATAAAGGCTATATGGGAGGCCCCATGCTTGTGGGGATCCCTGCGAATCCCACAGGGAAGAGCAGAGAGTGGGGTGACTGCCTTGCCTTCCTTAGGACACCCTGGTACAAGACTAACTGTACACCTCTCCCAGTGGAGAATGAGCTGTGAGGAGATCAGAGAGAGGCCCAGGCTTAGCCACTAGGCCTACCTGCCTCCTCTCAGTCCCAACTGCAGAGATTTGAACTCAGTGACCAGTGGAGCAGAATGATTCTTAGAGGCCATGAAGAGCCTTCAGGTCCCAAGGCTCCAAAAGTCAGCTACCAAGAACACCAGCTTTGGACTTGCTGTGGACCTGGGTAATTCTCCTTAGGTAAGGCTGGTCCCAAGAAGAGAGAGCAGTCACAAGCTTGAATGCGTACATAACCTCACACATCCTCCACACAACCAAAATGACAGATTTCCACACACATTCCCACAAGCTCTCACATTCACACCCAACCAAATCCCTGCAGGATCCACTTCATACCACCAGCAGAGAGCTGCAGCCCACAGCCCTCAGCCAGGATGGCTGCATCTCTCTTTCTTGATGAGTTCGGATTAAATGTGTAGCCTTTGGAGTCTGATTTCCTGTTTAGCTTGTGCTGGGATGGGTGCCCAACACATAACCTGAGGTCTGTCAGACAGATGTCCTCTCTCTTGGCATCTCAAGAGGGGACAAGGAAGCAAGGCTGGTGGGGAGCAGCCCAGCTAAATCCATCGCAGCCACTCAAGTGCCACCACTGTGCCCACTATAGTGCTCTCAAGGGGTGGAAGGGTTTGACCATGGTCTCGCTTCCGAGAGCACCCGTGCAGGCCAGGCAGGGCTAGGAGTTGTCTCTGCTGTTTGTTTGAGAAAGGAAGGTGTGTCACTATACACACCTTGCTAGCCGGGAACTCACTACATTGACTAAGCCAGCTTTGAACTGACAAGGCTTTTGACTTTGGGTAATCTTGATGAAGAGATGATTAAATGATGTCTGTGGATTACTTAGAGGGTAAGGTACAAGTTAAAATGATAGATGTTTGTAAATGAGATAGAATATTATAAATAAGCATTTTTTTTTTTTTTTTTGTTTTTCAAGACAGAATTTCTCTGTGTAGCCCCTGGCTGTCCTGGAACTCACTCTGTAGATCAGGCTGGCCTTGAGCTCAGAAATCTGCCTGTCTCTGCCTCCCAAGTGCTGGGATTAAAGGCGTGTGCCACCACCGCCCGGCCACAGCTGGGGTCTTGATGCCATCCCTAGTTAGTCTTTTTTTTTTTTTGATTGGGATTTTCCACATTAGTGATAGTCTTTGCTTTCACCTATATCTTGTGTAAGCTCCCACCTCCAGACTCTCCTGAAGTGGCTGTGTATATGGTCTGGGACTCCTAGGGGCCTTGGAGAGGAAGAGCGAGGAAGTAGATGTAGCCCTTGTCCTGGGGAGTGTCATCCACAAGGGAAGGTGGGAGGAGCCCTTGTCCTGGGGAGTGTCATCCACAAGGGAAGGTGGGAGGAGCCCTTGTCCTGGGGAAGTGCCATCCACAAGGGAAGGTGGGAGGAGCCCTTGTCCTGGGGAGTGTCATCCACAAGGGAAGGTGGGAGGAGCCCTTGTCCTGGGGAGTGTCATCCACAAGGGAAGGTGGGAGGAGTCCTTGTCCTGGGGAAGTGTCATCCACAAGGGAAAGTGGTAGGAGCCCATGCCTAGGGAACCCAAAGGAGGAGGAGTCTTATCTAAGGAATGTGCACAAAGTGGGGTTGAGGGACAGCCAAGGCTGTCCAAGAAGCCCAGGGCTTCTCCTATGGAGTGCTTTCTGTGTACCTGTGTTTATGGCCACCTGAGGACACAGAGGCTCAAAAGGATCACCAAACCCAGGCAAGGGTGGGTGTCATCTTACCTATTGACTACCTTGCATCCATCAATTGGTCTTGAAGGCCTGAGGCAATTGGATGCCCAGGCAATGGGTTTGCACCCCTGCTGAGCTGGGCTATTACGTTAGTTTTACTTCTGTTGCTGAGCTGCTTGGGTTTTGTCAACTTTGACATAAATGAGAGTCACTCTAAAAAGGGAATTCGGATTGGCCTGTGGCCATGTCTGTGGGACATTTTCCTAATTAATGATTGTTGTAAGAGGGCCCAGCCCGCTGTGGGTGGTGCCAACCCTGATTAGGTGGTCCTGGGTTGTGTAAGAAAGCAAACTGAGCAAGCCATGAGAAGCAAGGGACTGAGTAACTTTTCTCGATGGCCTGCACATTAGCTCCTGCCTCTTTCTCTCACTTCCCTTGATGGTAGATTGTAAAATGTAAGGAAAATGCCCATCCTACCCCCAAGTTGTTTGGGCCAGTGCTTTATCACAGCAACGGGACAAACGGAGTTCCTGTGATAAAATACCATGCCAAAGTAATTTAGGAGAGAACAGGCATATTTTAGCTCACAACTCCAGGTTAGAGCCCATTATGGCAGGAAGGTCACAGCAGCAGAAGCAGCAGGCAGGAGCATCCTGTGCAAAGTCAGGAGTAGAGACAGGAAAACCCATGCATGCTTACTGCTCAGCTCACTTTCTCCGCTGTCATACATCCAAAGCCCTAAACACGAAATGGGTCTTCTCACTTCAAATAACCTAAGAAAATCCCTCACAGGCATCCCCACAGCCCAACCCAGTCCAGATAATCCCTCACTGAGATCCTTCCCAGTGATTCTGGGTTTCAAGTTCCAGAACTAACCATCACAGAAAGGAGCGAGCAGTAGTTCTCACCCTGTGTGTCGTGACCCTCTTGGCAACGTCCATCTTCAGAATTATTGCGATTCCTAACAGTAGCAAAATTACAGGTACAAAATACCAATAAAACTAATTTTATGCTTGGGGGTCACCAAACATGAGGAACTCCAGTCGCAGAATTAAAAAGGTTAAGAACTAGACTAGAGAGATGACTCCATTGTTCTTCCAGACCAGAGCTCCACAGTGGGAAGCTCACCACCATGTCTAACTCCAGCTTCAGGCAATCTAATGCACTCTCCTGGCCACTGTAGGCATCCAGACAGACTCACACACACACACAAATTAAAAACAAACAGACAAAAACTCCTAACCATCCAGTATGGATTCCTAGAGCTATCTGTCTGAGTCCCTAGCTCAGCCCAGTGATGGGAAGACAGAGGGACATGCTTGGTATAGGAAAATCCCACAGGTCACACAATGATCTTCTGAGTGCTCTGGAGCTAAAGGACACAGGAGGGTGGCACAGCTTTGGGGTATCTTTGAGTAGTTCTTGGAGAGGTGGCCAGAATGAAGACTGGGGTAGGGCCTGGCTCCTGGGACCAGCCTCATTCCAAACAAAGGGTGTCAGGTCCTAGAAGCAAGTCCTCAACAGACAGGTGGGAGAGCCTGGAAGCCATTCACCTCTGACAAGGAAGAACAGTGGATCATCAGGATGGCCAGCCACTCTTGTGAATTCTATACTCTTCTTGAAATGTCTGACCATTGGCACCTTAGGAACTTATAAGAGAATATTTCAAGTGGTTGTAGCAGTGAGGAACTGGGAAGCTTCAGGGAGCAAAGCTGCCGCATGGTAGGCTGCAGTATGAAGACCACAGGAAAAACAGGAACCTCCAACCTGGATTTTTTTTTTTTTTTAACCAGGTCCATATTTGGGAGTTGTCCTGGCTGGTTTTCCATCAATTTGGCAGAAACTAGAATCATCTAAGAGGAAGAAACCTCAATTGAGAAAATACCTCCATAAGATTGAGCTATAGGTAAGCCATTATGACATTTCTTAATTAGTGATTGACTGGGGAGGGCCCAGCCCATTGTGGGTGGAGCTACCTGTGGGCTGGAGGTGCTGGGGTCTATAAGAAAGCAGGCTGAGCAAGCCATGGGGAGCAAGCCAGTAAGTAGCACCCCTCCATGGCTTCTGCATCAGCTCCTGCCTTCAAAGATGAACTATGACGTGGAATAAGGTTTCCTCCCCAACCTATTTTGCTCACGATACCTCATCACAGCAACAGTAACCCTGACTGAGGCAGGGGGTTAGGACATTGAGTGAAGTCTTGTTTACTAATCTCTGCTTTAGTGATCCTCCCCACTTTCCACTGAAACAATTTAAAAAGACCCTTTTGTGAAGGATGGCAGCAGGATGATAGACCTGACAAACTCCCCTGCCATAGATGCTGAGTGTCTCCTACAAAGCCAGGCAACTTCGAAGCTGAGTCAGCTACAGCTCCCTAAGAGGAAGGGAGGGCAAGAGGAGCTAGGAGCTTAAGACCCAAGAGTAGAGCAGGACCCATGAGTGGGACATGCTGCCACAGGGAAGGTATGGGCATGAAACTTCAGAACGACCTTGAAGTCCTCCTCAGCTGAGAAAAGACAAGAGGGATTGGCTGCTAGAAGCTCTCACTTGGTCCCTCACGGACAGGTCATCTGGGTGCTTCCTCGACTGCTCCTCAGGAACCTGGCAGTTACCTCACTGGACTTGCTCTTGAAGGAAAGGAAAGAAAGGATGACCAGCCTCTCCAAGTGTTTAGACAACTATGAGAGTCCCTGCTTCTGGAAAGATGCTGAAGCCAGTGCAGAAGTCAGTACATTTTCAAACAGTAGGGACCTGTCCCTCAGACTCCAGACACTTAGAGAGTGAGAGATGCCACCTTGGTTCTCTTGATCTTCACACCTAAAAGCTGCTCCCCACAAGCCAGGTGTCCCCATACCCTTGGAGGCCTGTGTCAGTAGCCATATGCACTTCTCAGTGGCTGTATAAAGTTATGCTTGGGAGCTGACAGCAGCCTCCGGGCTGGCCTTTGATCCTCTTGGATCCTGACATCTTCAAGACACAGTGCTTCCCAGCTCCCTGCTTGGCAGTGCAGGTCTCCTACAGGATGTGACAGGGTAGTAAATGCAGACATGGTACTTATAGACGGGGCAAATTGTTGCACACACCCAAGGGCCGGGTTCAACTCATCTGGCTATGGCCAAGAAATTGGGGACCAGCTACCTTTCCTGGGATCTGAGCTCCCTATCTTCTTGCTCTCATTCTCCTGGGCCCCTCTGGTGCCAATGAAGATGCTCCCAGAACACCTGTCAGGGCTGTGAGGCTAATGGAGCCAGGGAGCCATCAGTTCCAGTTGATAGTTAGGTGCTAGTTGGGCAGGACTCCTAAGAGCTGCTGCCTATTCTGTGTCTCAGAGGAAGGCCAAAGCTGTATCCACAGTGAGGCATGAGCAAGGAGGTCCCCAGGAGGAGGAGCCTATCATTGTAGAACCAGGAGCTGCGTTCTACAGAGGTGGAGAAAAGTCATGCAGGGTAGTGAGACAGTGGTATGATGATGGAGATGCCAGGAGGAAGAGAACCCCTTGGTCCATGAGGCAGGACATGGTGGGAATGAGTAATTGCTGTCTCCCCAGAAACTGCCTGCAGTGGATGTTACCAGGAACTGGATATAGAAATAACCTACTATGAAGGATTGGCTCACACAGCTGTGGAGACTGAGCTCTCCATTTGCAAGCTGGGGCCTTAGACTGGCTAATGACAAAGCTTGAGGCTCTGAGAGCATCAAGGTTAATGGTGTCCATCTAAGTCAGGAAAGACATCCAGGCACACCTGAGCAGCAGAAGCTCATGACCCAGTCCATGAGACATGCTGAGAGTGCCCAGAGCCTTCTCCTGCCTTTTCATTCTTTTTAGCCCTCACACTCTGAGCATGCCTACTGTTGGGGCTTAGACCATATGGTCCTCACCCTAGTGGACATGGTGGAGAACACTGATGGGGGAATTTGTTCTGGGGTATATGTAAGGTGAGATGCAGTGGGAAGCATGCAAGAATGGGAGAGATGTATCACTCAGGTCCCAGAGAGGCTGAGGGCACCAATGGGAAGCTGGTGATAATTCCAGAGACAGCCTGCAACTCAGCCAGTGAGTATAAGATAGAGAAAAGCCAGCAGTGCACTCTGTTTTACTGAGACTCAATAGGTGAATGGTTCTTGGATGCTGTTGGTTGGCATGCATAAGGAAAACCCATCAAGTGGAACACATTTAGACAATCTGACAAAGTCCCATGTTGGCATTCCTCATGAAATTCATAAAAACATGCTTGGATCCCATAGACCTCAAATTAGAAAAGAGGGACAGACTCACACACAGCCAGCAGACTGAAGCAGAAGTCCCCAGATTGCCCTGTGGAGACCCATTGGTTGCTGGAGCCAGTGTTATACAGCCCTATCACAGCAAGAGCAGGCTGAAACGTTGTGCAGCCTCTGCTCCAGGCCTCATGCTACTATTCTGTATCCAGATAGCCACCACTGTTAGTTCTTAAAAGGGGGTTGCTTTTAGGGGAAGAAAAGCAGGAAAAAGCAAACAAAGGCAGCAGGACTTTATCCCACAGCAGTGGGGGCCAGAGGAGAGTTTTTGCAGGGGACTCCTTTGCCAGGCACCCTCAGGCTGAGGTAAGTGAGAGGGAGGAAGGATGCAGAGAAGCCTGTGGGAGGGTTTGTTAGGTTAAATCCAGCCCCAGCTACCTCTTACCCTTTGGTTTAACACTGCACTGAAATCCTAAATTCAGAACCCTCCTCCCCCACACCATCGCCATGGTTTTTTTCAGCCCTGAGAGCTGGATTCTCTGGCTTGGAGCTCTGGGGGTAAGGAGGTATGGCTGCCGAGCAGCCAGCCAGGCCTCCATCCTTTTCTGGGTGTGTTAATCTGGCTCTCAGACTGGTGCCAACTCTTCCAAGCTTTGGTTCCTCCTCCTCCTCTAGCTCCAGGGAAGGCGGAGCCAGAGTTAACTTCTGAAGTCATGCAGAGAATGCGGGAGGTCACTCCAGGCTGGATTAAAACCCACTTTCATGGCAGCTGGCTTTCTGACAGAAATGCCACAAGCCAGCACCTGGCAGCATTTCTGGGCTGGCAAAGTGAAAACTTTGATTTTGTGCAGCTCACACGGTGGAGCCTGCAGCATCATGCAGCCCCGCTGTGTGACTTGCATTGTTGAGTGGGGCTGGTGTGGGAAGCCCTGTAGGTTGCTCTCATTTGACCAGCAGCTAATGGTGCCGTCTGAAGTTCCAGGGGAATTTGAACCAGGCACCATCCACTCCTGTCAGTCACAGCTCAAGTACACCCCAGTGGTGTCACCAGGAATTCTGACCCTCTCCCTTCCCACCTGTCTGTTTAATTAGAGTCATGCTGTCATTAAAGGGCTATCAGCTGCCCTGCACAGAAGTATAAAGTACCTTCATTTTTAGGCTTAATAATTGAATTTTAGATTAGAGGAATCTCCAATTAAATGAGGAAATGTATTGTCCTCTGCAAATGAGAAAACAGAGGTTGACTCAACTCATAGGAGAAGACACCAGCAGGCATGGAGGTGTCAGGAAAGCAGGCCAACAAGACTGCTCAGTGATTAAAAGTGCTTGTCCCACAAGCCTGCTGACCTGGGCTTGAGTTTCAGAACCACAGGGGGAGAAAACTGACTCCTGACAGTGTTCTCTGACCACCACACAAACATTCTTGCACATGCATGCATGCCTGCACATGTGCACACATGAAGATATACAATAATAATATATGCAATTTAAAAGCAAGCAAGCAAATAATAGGGGAAAGCAGGTTGACAGTTGAAGATACAGCTCATTTGGAAGAGTGCCTGCCTAGCTCACAGAGAGTTCATAGAACTGCAGTGAGTGGGTGTGGTGGTCATACCTGTAATCCTAGTCCCGTGGGAGTGGACACAGGAAGATCAGAACTATACATACACACACATATATATATATATATATATGTATCATAATACCTCTCTCTATATATGTGTATATATATACATATATATGTATATGTATATGTGTGTATATATATATACATATATATATACATGTATGTATATATATATATATAACCAGTTTGAAGCCAGCTTGGGGTGCATGATACTTTGTCAGATGCTGTCTCAAAAAATAGAGGAAGGACCCTGTACTCAGATAAATAGATGTCTGTGGGCCTCTACATCTGTATTAGTCAGGTACTGTCAGAGCCTCTCAGGAGATAGCTGAGCACAGGGTCCCCAGTGAAGGAGTTGGAGAAAGGACCAATGGAGCTGAGGGGCTTGTAGCCCCTTAGGACGAACAACAATATGAACTAACTAGTACCCTCAGAGCTCCCAGGGTCTCAACCACCAACCAAAGACTGCACATGGAGGGGTCTGATTGTTCAGGCAGCATGTGTATAGTAGAGGATTGCAATTTGATCATCAATAGGAGGAGAGGAGCTCGGCCCTGTGAAAGTTCTGTGCCCCAGTGTAGGGGAATGCCAGGGCCAATAAGTGGGAGAGGGTGGGGTGGCAGGCATGGGGGGGCAACAGGGGTTTGTTTTTGTTGTTTTTGTTTGTTTCTTTGTTTTTTGGAGGGGAAACTGGGAATGGAGAAATTTACATGTAAATAAAGAAAATATCTAATAAAAAAAAAAAGAAAAAAATAGAGGAAGGAAGAAAGGGAAGGAGGGAGATGACTCAGATAGAGGGGTGAGTGGGTCACACTTTGAATGTCCTGTACATGTGTCACCTCTGACACCAAGGCTGGAAGAAGCAGTCTAAGAGGAAAGTCCAAGGGGCTCAAGAGATGACTCAGTGGCTAAGGACTGATCTTCCAGAGTACCATGGGTTCAAATCCCACGACCCACCTGGCAGCTCACAATTGTCTCTAATTCCAAGATATGACACTTTCACATAGACATCCAGGCAAAACACCAAAGCATGTGGAAAAAAGATAAATAAAAAAAGTTAAAAAAAGAAGGAAAGTCCAAAACACAAGCTAGACTAGAGTGGGGCCATGGTAAGACTGGAGTGGGGCCATGATAAGACTGGAGTGGGGCCATGATAAGACTGGAGTGGGGCCATGATAAGAGTTCGCAGGCAGGTGGGGGTGGCCCTGGAGGGAGCTTACCCTCTCTCCTGACCTCCTGAGACTCAAACACTAAGAAAGCACCACCCTGCTGTGACTCTTTCTCCTCTGCTCTGAGAATGCCTGTCAGGGGAAAGAACCTAAGAATTCAATGAAAGAACAGGTGGAGGAGTGGACTCTACAGCAAAGGTGAATTTGGAACTCTAAGAGTGCTGGTGTCTCATGGGTATGTGTGAGATGCTGAGGCCATGGGTCTGTGTGAACAGCTGATCTCTGCCTCTGCTTTGAGGGTAACAGTAAATCTGCTCACTGTTCCCAGGGTCCAATTCCAGCTTCTTTCTTCCTATGACTTTGCCCATAAGACTTGCTAGACAGTAAGCAGTGTTGCCTCCAGGCCATTGTTCCTGGAGAGGATCCTATGCCTCAGCTTCTCTGGACCTCCATTCTTCTCTTGGAACATGGGCATAGCCCTCTCTAGCCATCCAGGAACCCCAGGGCAGCAAGGCCTGGTGCCTGGCAGCTTCAGGAGCAGAACTGCTGTCCTCCTCCTGTCTTTCTTGCTGGGCTGAGGGGGTGTGGCGGGGAAGGTGTGCTCTCAAGGGGAATTTTATACTCTTTCCTTCCTCCTCATAGGGGCCACCTGAGGTGGAAGCTCTTATATATCCCTGCACACAAGGGAACCATGGTGCCCAGAGGTAGTGAATAGCAGGAACAGACTGGTACCCAAAGACCAACTCAAGAGTGATCGTAGACAAGGGGATGACATCTTGTGCACACTACAAGCCTGACATTGTGCAAGGCTCTGGGAATTAATTGAGAACAAGGTCCCAGCATTCCATCACTGAGTGGGAGAAAGATGCAGGTTTCCTGGGTAACAGTGCCCAAGCACAGCAGGGTACAGCACCTTTCCTCTGAGCTGCTCAAGACCAGGTGTCTCCATGTCCCTAGCACCCTTACTCTCTTCATTAACAGAAGCACCCATCACTCCTTTGAGAAAAACGCACTACTGGGTAAAATTTTGGGCTTCTTGAACTCTATGATTATGCAGATACCTGCTGTATGCTTGTCTCTTCTTAGAAAATTCTAGAACCTTCAAATATGCCTTAAAGAAGCAGGCTAAGGAGGTATGCTGGGATGCCCTTTAGGCAGAAGATAAGGAGCAGAGACAGAGACTACAGCAGAGAGGCTGGAGGCTCTGGACTTGCTAGAGTCTCTGCTGAGGTGGGTAAGAATACAGAAGGTGGAGGATGAACAGCCAGATACCAGGGTGATGGTCTGGGCCTAGATGGCATACGGGAGGCCTGAAGTTCCAATCTGCCGTTAGTTTACCTGCAGCCCAATACTTGGTGGGCTCCAACTTCCTGAATCTCAGTTTCCTTATGTCTGAACAAACGGCTCCAAAGCAGCCATGGAATATTTCCACCTATGCCTTGTCGGTCTCAGTTCTAGGATTAGTGACAGTCATTGTTGTTTGGATACCCTCTGCCACCTGCAGTCAAGAGCCCTTGGTCTTTGAGATGAATAAACGCAGGTGGAGGGCTTGAGCTTAAAGGGGTGTAGGTAAACTTGTCTCCCTTTCTTCTGGCCTTCCTCTCCCTTTAGGTGAGAGGCATTTCTGCGTCTACTCAGTATAGCATCATAAGTTAGAGCCAACCAAACAACACACAGGGCTGTGTCCTTATAGAGCTGTAGATTCAACAGCTAGAAAACTCACTTCCCATGACAGCCCAACTCATGTCTGATCAACCAGGATGGGTGTGGAGATGCAACAACAATAAGCAAGCAAGGGTGAATGCAGAAGGGACAGGAGCAGGGGATGAGAGCAGGCTGGGCCCTGGGACAGGTGCCAGGAGTCAGGCAGAGTGGAAGAACGTGGGGACTCACGGGCAAGCTCTATCTTGCTTCCCCGGTAGCCTTTCTTTGAGCACTAGGAGTCTCCTTTCCTCCTGGTTTTGTTTTCCTTGGTCAATTATGCCTGGAAATATTACATGGAAGATTCTAAAATAAATATGCCAGTGTTTTAAATTGTGTGCCATCCCACTAGAGTGAGTGAACTTTAAGCTGTTCTGCCATCCTGCCCAGGACATAATGCATCAGTATGCAGTCTTTCCTTGCTGAATACATCTACCTGCAGTTCCTGTGCAGTCAGGAGACCACATATACTGTTGTGGTTTCATCACACTAGGGCTCAGATAAAAGTGATGCTAAACTTTATCATGTATGCTTAGGGAAAAATACCAAAGGCAGAGCTCGGCACTGTCTGGGTGGGGAATCAGCCTGCGTGCGTAGGTGAGAGGAGAGTACTGTAACTTCTGTTTTATTTTTGAAATAGTTCATCTGACAAGGAATGGCATAAGCTTGGTAGAAAGGAACTCTTCAGTGCTCATCATCATCATCATCATCATCATCATCATCATCAGCAGCAGCAGCAGCAGCAGCAGCAGCAGCAGCAGCAGCAGCAGCAGCAGCAGCCTAGCTTCTGGGTAGCCAGGACACCCGTGTCTCCACTCCAAGACCATGTGGTTTAGGCAGACCTGCTGTGGGCCAGGAACAAATGTGCTAGAACTTCTGCGGCTCAGGCACCAGAGTGGGAGCCACAAAGCATATACTGACCACTAGCCAGCTTCATGGAGGTGGACTTAGGAGGCAAAGGGACATGGAGGTGGCCTTAGGAGGCAGAGGGACATGGAGGTGGACTTAGGAGGCAGAGGGACATGGAGGTGGCCTTAGGAGGC
>NW_022196901.1:22758735-22777803 GCF_008632895.1 Mastomys coucha | reverse complement strand
GGTGGCCTTAGGAGGCAGAGGGACATGGAGGTGGCCTTAGGAAGCAGAGGGACATGGAGGTGGACTTAAGAAGCAGAGGGACATGGAGGTGGCCTTAGGAGGCAGAGGGACATGGAGGTGGTCTTAGGAGGCAGAGGGACATGGAGGTGGACTTAGGAGGCAGAGGGACCTGGAGATGGACTTAGGAGGCAGAGGGACATGGAGGTGGCCTTAGGAAGCAGAGGGACATGGAGGTGGCCTTAGGAGGCAGAGGAACATGGAGGTGGACTTAGGAGGCAGAGGGACATGGAGGTGGACTTAGGAGGCAGAGGGACATGGAGGTAGCCTTAGGAGGCAGAGGGACATGGAGGTGGCCTTAGGAGGCAGAGGGACATGGGCCTAAGCAGAAGAGTACGGTCACACTTTCTTGCATGGACTAGACATCTTTAGGGCCTTGAACAATGAACATCAAGAGTCAGATGGCAGCAGACAACTTCACTCTGGTTTCAGCTCTTGCCCACTGTACCATCAGATTATAAGTGTGTCCCAAGCCTCAGTTGCCCATACTCTGTATTTGGCATTGTAGATCAAGATGCCACCAATCCCTTCCCTGATCAAAAACCTAGTTTTGCTTCCTTCACAGAATAGAATCCTGGCTCCACACTATAAAACATGGCCCCTGACCTTCAGCTCTGAGTGCTTGCCAGCTGTCTCTCAGCCCACGCTGCTCTTTCTGATCTCATTTTGTGTCCTTCATAGATCCATGTCCATGTCCCCCTTTGCTATCTAATAGAAGCATAAAACTCATCCATCCCAGGCATCTTGTGCAGGCTGTGCCTGGTATATATGCTTGTCACGTGGTCTTGTCTCCTGCCCTATCTGCATGACCTATGGGCTTTTCTAGGATGAAGCTGTGTGTGCTCTGCCTCTACCTTTGTATCTGCCTGTAGCAATATGCAGTAGGTGTTCACAGAACACACACAGTAGGTGCTTGGTGAACATGCTCCTGTGAGTGAGGGTCCAAAGCCCAAGCTTGATACAGAAATAGCAAGGTGAGACATCACAGGCTCAATGATCCTGGGTATCCCTGTCATGGAGCTAGCGAGCCAGGCTTTAGATCCTGTTATCTGGTTGCACATAACTCGAAATGGAAGCCTGCAAGACTGAAGTAAGTGGTCCAGCGCCTCACAACTGGAGAACAACAGGGTTCTGAAAGAGCATGGTGGATTCCACAGTGGAAGCACACTCATCGCCAGCTGGCCGAGCCTCTCTAGTCAATAATTCTTAGAACCACTGTTCCCCGTCATACTCCATGCTCCCTGTTTCTGAGGAAGCTTGAGCACGCGTATTGGACACTGTTGGCGTACTTCCCTACGTCTCAGGGTAAGCATGGGTGTTTTGCTTTTAGTGATAGAGACAGGTAGATGGGGTAGACAGGCTCTTGGGGCAGAGGGAAGGCAGGTCTGCAGAGCAGGAGAAGGCATTTCACTGCCTCTCAGCATCTCTGTCCTGGCCCTTGCATGTCCTCACTTTTGTGTTATCTAAGGAGAATACAGGATAAGCTTGGAGAATAATGCAGAGAGAGAGGGGGTCTAGAGGCAATCAAGATTAGCAATACGCAGAAGAAACTAGTGGCAGAGTGTCACTCCAATCACAGACTTCCTGTAACAATAGCAGACATGAGTTCCCCTCCATGATGTCCAGTTGGGCTCTCCCAATGCTGGAGAAGATGACCTATGTAAATGACTTAAAGAGGCTCAGGAATCTCACTACTCAGGGCTTTAGAGTCTCCGACCTTTCCCAGTTTTCTGGCCCACTTCCATTCCCGAGAGTGCCTGTTTCTTTCTTAATAAACTGTCTCTATTTTTAATCATTATGTATGTGGCCCTGGTCCAATTCCTTGTCCCAGGACACAGAAACCTGAAAATCTCAGCAGGTACCCTCTGGCCTCAGATACACGCCTATAACAGTTGGCAAGCCACCAGTCAGGGGTGATATTATTAAGATGACAAGACCAGATGCACACTTTGTCTTGGTGTTTGGGCTGATAGTTCAAGTTAGCCAGATTCAGGAATGTGTCAGGCACATTCATCTGTATTTGGTGGGAAATGGGAAATTGATAGTCTTCGGCAGGAGGCCCCAGGACTTCTGTCTGCATAGGGAAGGATGTCCTCAGGGACATGTGTTCACACCATTGCCAAGCAAGAGCTACTGGGGGACCAGCTGGGTGTCTGGGTGGAGGCAACTCTTCCCAGTGAGGGGCTGAATTTCTGAGAGACGATACAAACCTCTCCTCACTGCCCTTCCCTGCCCGCCCTGCCTTCTGATGCTAGGGAGGCTGAGAGGGGCATTGAGGTCAGAATCTGAGGAATAGCTGTGCAACTCTGGGAATGTTCCTTATTCTATCTGAGCCTGTTTTCTAATGTGTAAAGTGGAAGTAGTATTCATGTTAGGTGTGTGTGTGTGTGTGTGTGTGTGTGCGCGCGCGTGCACACACACGCGTACACAGGCGCTTGTGCCAGAAGACAATCTTGGGTGATATTGTTCAGACACATTCCTCTGTGGGAAAAAAAAAGAGACAATGTTTTTCACGGGCCCCAAACTCACCAAGTGGGCTAGTTTGGCTAGCTAATGAGCTCAAGAGACTTTCCTATCTCTACCTTCGTCCCCAGGGGGATGTGTCACATGCCTAGCTTTTTTTTTTCCACTTGGGTTTGGTGGTTTCTGGGGATTCTTTGCACTTGTACAACACACACTGCATCCACTGAGCCATCTCCTCAACCCTCATTTTTCATTGTCTGCATGTATGTCTGTGTACCACATGCATGCATTTCCTACAGAAGCCAGAGAGGGGAACTAGAGCCTCTGGAACTGGAGATAGGAATGGTTGTGAGCTACCATGTGGGTGCTGGGACTGGAGATAGGAATGGTTGTGAGCTACCATATGGGTGCTGGGACTGGAGATAGGAATGGTTGTGAGCTACCATGTGGGTGCTGGGACTGGAGATAGGAATGGTTGTGAGCTACCATGTGGGTGCTGGGTATTCAACCTGGGTCCTCGGCAAGAGCAGAGTGTTCTTAACCTGTAAGCTGTCTCTCCAGACCCTATTGTTCCAATATTTTATTTTATTGTGTTTAAATATTTGCCTGTTTGTATGTCTGTGCACTGTGTGAGTGCCTAGTGTCCACAGAGGCCAGGTGTTGGACCCCCTGAAACTGCATAGACGGTAATGATGAGGGTATCCCAGGACTGTCAGGGCTGAAACCATTCTAGAAACTGAAACAACCTGCTCTTTGGTCTGAGCTAAGCAACAAAAAGCCCAAGGTTCTTGATCACCATTGAGCTTTTCCTTTAGCTTTATTTGTATTGGGAAAGAGCATGCCCTCAGATGTAGCAGCCTGTCCCAGAGCTTCCGTGTGAATGGCATCTGTGAATCACACAGGATTCTCGGCACAAACCATCTTCCACATATAGAAGAGACAAGGAGATGGGCCAACACATTAACATGGTTTTCAGTAATGGCAGAACTGACACCCCCCCAACAACAACATTTAAATTCAAACAGGTTCCACATTATTTCTTGGGAACAGTGTGTCTTCATAAATTGTTTATGTTTGAGTGGAAAAATCATTAACCAGAAAAACTCACAGCCTGATCTCTCCTGGGAAATATCACAAAATGAAAAGCATAGAGCATATATCTTCCCACTGCATGAGACCAGGAGTGTGACACACTGTGAACAAGGCCGCTGTACTGACCTGCCAGTGGGCTTGGAGTTCACAGTCCACCACAGCCAAGCTCCAAATCCTGCCTGCTCCGAGGAGCTCCCACCTGCCTGCCAGAGTCTTTAAAATGTTGGGGAGCTCTTTTAGCACAGCCCAGGAGAGGATTAATAATGCATCCTGTTTTCAGCCACAGGTTCCTCAGCTGCCAGGGAGATTGCAGAGAGTGCCAGACACCTCAGCCCAGAGTCAAACATTTATCAGGCCCTGCTCAAAGGGGTGGAGGTGCAAGAAATCTGCAAGCCTTCCCCAGACCACAGGGCTTGTTTCCTTCTCCTGCTTTAAAACCGGGATTGAGTTAATGGAGTTAAGAGCCTGGTTTCTCCTCCCTTTCTTCCTCCTTCCCTCCTTCCCTCCTTCTCTCCCTCCTTCCCTCCTCCTTCCCTCTCCCTCTTTCTCTCCTTCCTTCCTTCCTTTCTCTTTCTTTCTTTCTTTCTTTCTTTCTTTCTTTCTTTCTTTCTTTCTTTCTTTCTTTCTTTCTTTCTTTCTTCCTTTCTTTCTTTCTTCCTTTCTTTCTTTCTCCCTTCCTTCCTTCCTTCCTTCCTTCCTTCCTTCTTTCCCTTCTCCCCTCCTCCCCCTCTTCTTCCTCCTCCTTCTCCTTCTTTTAAGAGGTGTTGAGACTAAGGAACCCCACCTCAATGATCCACCGGGGCTCTACGCACTTAGAACAGGGACGCCTTCCTGATGGGTGTAGGTGAGGGCAGTAACCATGGAGCCAGGGAGTGCTGGGGTTTCTAGAGGACTAGACACAGGAGGACACGGAGAGTCTGGGGTAAAGACGAGGGTGGCAACCATTTCTACCATACTGCTGGGATCATAAGCATGCAGCTGGTCTGAATGGTGAGGGCCCTCAGATAAAGACCAAGGCTTCAGCAGTCCAACATCGAGATTGCTAGCAGAGGCAAGGCAGGCTTTAGAACAGGACAGATGGGTCCTCCACTACAGCCCATCCTCTGCCAGGCCTTCCTTCCTTTCTGGAACTCCCACCTGGCCAGCAAACTCCATTATACCATGATATCCTTTACCCCCTTCCCCTCCTCTCGCCTGCCTTCCTATCTAGGATGAAAACCTCAGACCACCCTAAATAGTACAAGTGTGGCTCAGTGAGATCAGTGAGATGGGTCAATGAGCACACAATGGGCAATCACTGCACCCCGTGTCCTCTTCTGTAAGATGGGCTGTGTTGAGCAGGGCGATGGCGAGCCCACAGTGTCTGATGGCCACAGTCTCTGAAACTCAGAAGTGTCAGAGGAAAGTATCATTCCATCTCAGAATCACACAGCATCCCTCTCCACACTCTCTGCCGATGATGCCAAGATGCCAGTGCTTCACTGGGCCCAAGTTCTGCCTTTACTGTGGACAACAGGTCTGTGCCTTTTACTTCTATCTTAATCTACTTTATAAGTTCAAGTAAACTCCACCTCACATGTTCCTATCCAGTGGCCTTTCAGCCTGAGGAGCTTTGGACTAACATACCTTACCTCCACAGAAGCTGAATCTGTAGTAGGGATGCCTTGTTCACACTGAAGGCATGGGGTGAAGCACAGCAGGCCGATTAAACAGAATTGAACTGACCCCTCTGGCCACAGCAACAGCACCCCACAGAAAGCCCATGCTGGTGGTCATACAGCTGCTTCTTCAGACAAGAAACACCAAGTGCTTGGAGCTAAAAAGCACTTAAAGAAGCTGGTTTAAACTTCCCACCTAGTCCTGCTCCTAGTCCAGTGGCATGGACTGTATGTGGCCTCCACAGGGCTCTGAACTTTTGGTAGAGGAGTATATCCCTTGCGTTGTTATTTCTCAGAAAGGGAATTTTCCCTCCTTCAAGTTGCAGGAGCCATATAAGACTCAAAAAGTAAACGAATCTTTCCAGGCTCAGAAAATGAACACAACTCAAAAGTCTCAGGAAGTTTTTGCAACTTACAGAGTTTTTAAGGCCTCCTTATGTCACCCGTGCTCCTGGAGGTGAGTCCTCACCCAGAGTGGGGGCAGTTCAAAGGGTGAAATGGAGACAGATGTGATTATACTTAATTGTATGTGTGTATGATATGCTCAAGAATAAAACAAGATACATGAGAAGCAACTGGGGAAGAGGGGTTTACTTTGACTCCTAGCTTCCTCAGCAAGGGCAGGAGGGTACAGTGGCCACAGTGTGAGCGAGTTAGCCACACTCCCTTGGTCAGAGCAAGGGGACTGAAGAGCCACTGGGCTTAGCAAGGGGACTGAAGAGCCACTGGGCTTTTCCTTAGTTACACCCCTGGAAGGCCTCACAGACACTCCCAGGTGCATCTCCTAGGTGATTCTCATTCCTGTCATGGAGTGGAGCAGCACCTGGCTCAGAGTACTTGCTGCCTACCAATTGGAATGGTCATGGAACCCTATGCATGCATGTCAGGCTCATTCTCCCTAACCAGTTCCATCATTGCCTGTTTTCATCAGGGTGAGTCCTGAGCATGAAGATTCTAGAACGGGGAGGAATAGCAACCACGGCCACAGAAGCCATGAAAGCTCAGCCAAATCTTTGGGAGGCAGAGATGTGCTGTCCTGATGGTGCCTCCGCATGCTGCCCACAGCACCAAGTCTGTCTGTGACTCAGGACACTGAAGCAGCATCTGGACCCAGCACACACCTGCTAGAACACTGAGTGTGCTCTGGGTAGGAGGTTGTCTGTCTGTGACTTGATCGACATTTTCCCTTACATATTGTGTCCAAACTGCCTTCCTGTTTGCTGTCCATGGAATGGAGGCTAGAAAGGGGTTTCTGAATCCCTGTTTCCCTATGTTAAATCTTTGCAACTCCCAGGCAAAAGGCTTAATTCACTGGTGAATCCTTCATGATTGGGGAGGAGACCTGGCCAGGGAGGCCTTACTTTCCCCTAAAGCACCTACAGCCTGAGGCTGTGGGAGGCTCTGTCTGCCAGGGAACAGAGATAAGAGGTATGATCTTCAGAGCTTCCCCTGGCAGGATGGAGCACTGGAGAAGGCAAGACTGGCTTCTAGCACCTGCAGACTATCTGTAAGGAGCCTGGATGTGTCAGAACTCTCATTCTGGACCTAGGGAGAGGGAGGAGCAGCATGGGGACAGTGTCCAGGGCCTCGCCAAAGAGAAGAGGGCACTAGCTGCCCAGCATAGCACAGACAGCCAGGTGCAGGGCGGAAAGGGACTGTGTGTCCATGGCTTTTGAACACTTAAAAACAAGAGACCCTAGTCTCCATCAGGTGTCACCAGGGTGACCCCAGAGTCCCTTGGTGCTTCTACCTTAGAGCTTTGAGGAAAGCTGGTTCCTGGATCTTCCTGGCAGGGGACTAGCCAGTTGTTGGTAGCCCCTCACCTAGGTCATCAACTCTCAGCCAAAGAACCACAAAGGCTGCTTGTTAGTTGACCTCCTGTGTGGCAGAGGGCCCAGCTCATGCAACCTGGAGCTAGGGGTTGCTCAGAGTAGAGAAGAGCTTTCCCACCTGCAGAGAAGGAAACCAAGTGACCACCTTATAAGTCACCAGACCTAATCTGGGCAGCTGGGGTCCAGCCTCCCTCGTTGTAGGGCTCTGGAGCGGGAGGCCTGCTTTCCCACCAACCTCCTCCTTCTGGTGGGAGAAGTAGACAAGCTCAGGGATTGTTGGTTCCCCTTCTTGCTCTAAACCTGCACAAGACATGTCTGACTCAAAGCTGGAAAGAAAGTGCAAACTGAGGGGCCCATCCTCCCAGGCAACCTTGGTGGCTCTGGATCCTGGAACCTTGTCTCTTCCAACACCAGGAAGACCAGAGATAGAAATGGTGTTTCACACCCCAAGACCCAACTAGCTAGCTAGTCTTGCCACATCAATGAGTTCCAGGTTCAGTGAGTGACCCCTGTCTTGAAATACATACATACATACATACATACATACATACATACATACATACATACATATATTACATTACATATATACATACATGAAGGGAGAGAAAAAGGGAGGGAGAGAGGGAGAGAGAGAGAGAGAAAGGGAGGAAGGAAGGACAGTAATAGAGAAAGATATCTGATTCTGTCGTCTGACTTCTACCCTCTCCTCATCCCCCACTCAAAATCCTGGGCAGCTCTCAGTGAAGCCTTAGTCTACCTTAGCTAGGGAATGCTGTGCTGTTGTTTCTGTGGTGGATGTTGTAAGTATTCCAGGGTCACCATCTCCCTCCCTCTCCACAGGGATTTGAATTCATAGAAGGTGGGGAGAAATATCCTGCTTCCCCTTGCTAGGGTATGCATCCTTTAGAGTTTGTGAGAACCTCCTCCATTTTGTTCCCACTTGCCTTACTTCCACTTTCAAGGTGAATGCTCAAGGCCTGGCCAGTGCAGTCCCTGATGGCTGCAGCGGGACCCCAGTACCCCATCCTATGCACAGACCACACTTGCACACTCTCTGGTCCCTGCCCTTGCCACTCAACTGAGAGCTTGTAGAAAAGAGCTGTTGAGAGCCCCAGACACTCACCTCCGGACCCACACTCCAGAAGTTCCAGTAAGGTCCATGGGAACCCAAAACAGGGTCACTAGAGGAAGTCATCCTTCAGCCAACTCGTCCTGCCCCTTACACAGGCACACTGAAACCACCGGTGCATACGCAGACAAGCTCATGGTTCCTGTGTGTGGCGCTCGTGGTCCTCACAAGCGCCATGGCTCACCCACCCCACCGTGCCCAACACACCCAGGACTTGCGGAGGTGGGGAGAGGGTCAGATGCTGGAGAAGTGGATCTCGGGACAGAGGCTGCAGAGCAGCTCCGGGGCACCCTTTGCCCGTTTGAATGGACTAAGTGCACAGGCCTAAAAGGAGAGACACTGGAGCCTCAGAGCTCCCAAACAATTGTCCACCGAGACTGGGTGAAAGAAGGCAAACCGGCAGCCTTGCCCTGCCCAGGCTACTGCGCCAGAGACCCTGCTCTGCGGCCTTTAGCCCCTCCCCAGAGCAGCACCACTAAACGCGGGCTCAGCCCAGGTCCCCTCAGAGAGGAAGACAGAGGTTGGCTTTTGTCTGACCTGGTCGCACGGAGTCATTTCGTGGGATAAAGGCGTAACGCTCCGTGAACACGCAGAAAAAGCTGGCGCTGGCCCTCTGACAATCCCATTGTCTCAGGCCTGAGCCCGGAGGTTTGCTCTGAAAGCGCCAAGTTCATGACATTTCAAAGAGAAACGATACTGGGAGGAGGTGAGAGGAGAGGGGGTATAGCAAAGAAATAAAACCCTAAAATACAAAGGTAGCAATATTTGGCTCCTTCCCCGCTGTGCGCCTCACTCCACCCACCTCAGAACAAGTCTCCTTTTCCAGACTTATCTGGAAACGAGGGGCCAGGCTGAAACCCGGATCAGTCCCGGGCGGGGAAGGGGCTGCGGCTGCGGTTTAGAAGGAGAAGGTGTGAAAATATGCCCACATCGCAGGCATTAGCACAGGCTCCCATTGTTTGAGCTGCCTACGAAGGATGACGCTACAAATTTGCCAGGATTTGAGGTGTCAAAAAGAGTTTCTTTCAACGACCTGACATGTTGTTTTCTTTCATTTCTTATTATTATTACCACCATACCCGCCCTTTTAAATCGAAGCGATTTTCTGAGCCAGAGAACTCTTTTTGTGGGTGGTGGTGGTGGTGTGGTGTTTAATTTGTTTAATGCGCCTTTGTAAAAGCAAATAATTCGGTAGAGAAAGCGAGGTCGTCAGGAAATTGAATGTGTTTTGTTTCCAGCCAAGTTTCCCTTGAGTGATTTCGTTTGCTTTCTGTCTCCCACAGCAGCCTCTGCACTGGGACTTCCAGACCCGGCAGGCAGGAAGGCAGCCCATCGAGCCTCTCTCCTCTTTGGGGGTCATAACCCCTCAGCCAAACCGCCTAGGTAAACTACCTCTGGAAGAACAGAAAAAACCTGACCTTGCAGACTCTTTGTAGTGCGAGGAGAAAATAGGATTAGGCCAAAGTCTGTGCAAGGTAAGTCGGATTACCAGTAAGGTTCAGTACGCTCTGGCTTTCTTTTGTGATTTTAATTGCACAAAGGTATCTGCTTCCCTTCTCTGGTTTTATTTAAAGAGGCTGTTTGTTTGTGCCCAAGAGGTAAATGATGAGCCAGAAGGCTGTGTGGGATTGGAGACTATAACCTTGCAAAATGACATCTCGCCCTGTAACGTGTGACATGCACGGGTAGATAAAGGAAGTGCGCCAAGCGAGGCCTTTGTTAACGCTTCTTGCCCCCTGGCGTCTCTTTGATGGAAGGACACCCCACTCCCGCTGCTGAGGTGTCTGCCAACTCGGGCGCCTTCCCCACAGGCAACTGCAGCGAGGACTACAAATCGATTCATTTTTAAAAAATATCCAGGCAGAGTGGGGTATTTAAAAACTTATGAGCAGGGATCATAGATCATCAAACCTCGGGAGAGAATTGGCAAAAATCTGCTTCGCTTATTATTTTAAAATTAAGTCTGTTGCTTTCTGCCACATGTAAATTTAGTCTGGGTTTGTTAATCAGGCTCTTGTGTGTGTTATAAATTAACACACTGTCTTTGGGGCGAGGCAAGAGAGAATTTATAATCGTTTAAGTTTGCAATTAACTTTCGGGGCAGAGGGCTGTAGCTAGCTCCCCGAGTAGCCAAGGACGTTTCGGAAAGCATTTGGAAGCTATCAAGTCTGTCTGTGTCTTTCTGAAGGGTTTCTCTAGGCTGAAAACTAAAGGGACACAACCTATTCTAAAATGGAATGTTTTTGCTGTTCTGGTTGGGATTGGAATGTGGGTCTGTGGAAAGCTCGGCTCCACAGAAGAAAGTGTGGGCTGATTAAAGTTTCCCCTTCTAGGGAACTGCTGAAAAAGAGAGAGGCCGGGAGCATTCCCTTTTAGGCTTCAGACTCATAGTGTTTTTTTTCTGTAAATGTAGATAGGTGTCTCCCCCCACCCGCCCCTCCCCTCCCCTGCAAAGACTGTCAGATTCCTGGGGAAGCTGCAGCAGGCAGGGTCTTAAGGCTGTCAGATCCCAGACAGCCGAGGCTCCTTGTTGCCGGAGACACAGATTTGTTTGAACTGAGTGTGGTTTTGCCTGTGTCTCTTCTTTTTGCTGCCCAGCAGTCTGTAGCAGAGAAGCTGCAGAATTCCTGGGCAGAGCATTTCTGTGGCTTTCTCTGGGTGATTGGAGAAAAGTGTTAGTAAAATTTTATTAGTCTGACAAAAAAAAATGAGATCCAAATCTTTTGTTTCTCTTTCTAATTTCTTTTTATTATCCATATTTAATATAGACATGCATGTGTGTAGGAAGTAATGGGTTCTGCAAAACCAAATCTTGCTGATCACACGTTTTAATGGTGTGGGTTGCTAATTCATGGTTGGGTGCCTCTTTAAAAACAAATCGATAATTTATTTTATTGCTAAGGCTCAGAGTTCTCTCTGTTATCTTCTAGGAGTTAGGGTGAGACCAGGACCTCTTTGGTCTAAACTCTATTCTGGTTACATATTAGAGACTCATTTAAAAGTTATTTGTTTCCAGAAGGCTTTTAAAAGGCCGGTCTTTTCTATCTCTTCCTGACCTTTAAGCTATGGACTCTCTGGAGAAAGAAGTGTTCGCAGCTGCTGGGCCTGAGTAGCTGGAGAGGGTAACCCATGCATGGATTGCTCCTCTTATCTGAACTTGAACTTTCCTGTCTTACTTTACTGGTCTGGAACTTGGTGTGTGTGTGTGTGTGTGTGTGTGTGTGTGTGTGTGTGTGTGTGTGCAGGGGGGAGCAGGCTAGAGAACATGGATCTAATTAATGCCTTGGTAAAACAGAAAGGAGAGCCATCTATGAAGAAGATGACAAGTGCTTGGAACTAGCCATAACACTGTGTGGTTCTTAGATCAGATACACCTTGGCTCGGCTCTGGATATGTGGTGCTCCTTGTCAAAGTTAGAGAAATCTTCTTGCTTTTTATCCCCATAACTAGCACTGCTATTTTAGCTAGAAGACCAAGGTAAATGTGAGTCAGCCTAGAGGCCAAAAGAGAGACAAGGAGTGTACCTGCAGGAACAGAGATAGGTACTGTGAGAACAGTCCTTTGGCTCTATACCAGGGAGACTGAGGGAGGAAGGCAAGGATTTTACTCAGTAAATCCTTTGGGAAGTAAGAGTTCCCAACCTGCCTTTCCTTCAGGCCTCTGCTTTCCTATGCCCAACTCACAGATACTGCTAACAAGACAACTGCATTTGTGCCTTTATCAGCCTGGGTACTAGCAGCTTCCAGTTCAGTAGTCCATGACACAGGACCCCAAATTTGAATGCTCAGTGGAAATCCAGGTTCTGGACTCAGCTGAAGATGCATTTGCAGGAACTAGCTGGATGAGAAGCTGAGAGCTGCTGCTCAGTGGATAGCCAAATTCAGGAGTGCCAAGGCTCACTGATGGGACTTCCTGCAGTCCTTGCTCCTTAGCAGTCTTGAACCTCAAGTGCCTGGCTCCAGAGATTTATCTAGAGATAATTTTTACAGATTTATTTTTGTTGGAGAGAAAAGTATCAGAGATGTTAAATGTGTGCTGACAAAGTATAGGAGAAATACTGGAGAAGAAAGAGAATTGACAAGAATTTAGTACCAGAACCGGGAGCTCCACAACAATGGATGGACTCTGGTGGGTTCAATTCCTGCTCCCAACTGCCATCCTGCTCAGGGGAAACCGGTGGCCAGGTGGAGAGCCCAGAATAAAAGAACATTTTCAGGAAGCTTTGTCAGTCCACCATGTTTGTGGTGAGCTGTGGAGAAGCTGTAAAAGCTGCGTTGGAAGAGAAAAGAAAATGAAAGCTATAAATAGGTTTGTTAATGCCCATGTTTATTTAATATTTATCTGTTCTAAATATAGCTTTATAGCTGTGTCAATGCCCTGGCACCGAACAGTGGCCAAAGCTGTCTCTTGGCTAAGTTCAAACATGCCAGCTTCCTCTGTGGACATTCTCCAAGAATTTTATCCATCCTTCGGTTTGGTCTAACTTGTTTTTGAACTATGGGAATGGTGTTTTATTTGGCTAGTAAAGATTGTCTTTAGTTCATTGAGTATACATTGCAAAAGTTTAGCCATCAATGCCCAGCTGAATTCCAAATTGGGAAGTTAAATATTTGTTTTTAATTTTCTGGCTCAAAAAATGTTAACGAGCAGAAACGGATTCTTTCTGCTTGAGTGAGGCTCCTAGGAAGGGGACTGTTGTTATAAGAACCTGCCCCTAAAGTGGGCATTTGCCTCTTGTCCTGATACACTGTGCCTGGAAACTTAACTCCCAGGAGAAATGTCAATATGTGTAAATAAATATAAAAAAAACACTACACTTGAATAAGAACATACCATTCATGGAGCTTGAGTAGAACAAATTTAGGTAAAAAGAATGCTCTACAGAAAATATTGGTAACAGAGGTCCCTTAATGGTTATTCTTTAAAAGATGAATTTTTGTGAGAGAGTTTAAGGTCTAATTTGCAAACAATTTTTATTTTATCTTATTAACATATCTAAATGAACCTTTCAAAGCAAACAAATTGATCTTTTTTCCCCACCAATTTCCACCTAAGGAGGAGAACACAAGCACAGAGAGTAACATCTCTGGCATGCTCCACCCGATCAGGCACCAAAGGAAACTCTTTCTGCAAAGCGGAACAGTGTGAAGCCTGCTACTGAAGTCAAGCCTGTCTCATGAATATTGCAGATTTGGGCACATCTGAACACACCCCACACGGAGTGCCAACCTAGAAGGTGGCCAAGCAAGATGGCAACACCCAGAACAAACAAGTCAATAGTTGGGTTTTGACTAAAGCGGCAGTCTCTCTTCTCCATCTTACCCTCTGTCTCAGAGGAAGCAAAGATGGAGTGTGGGGCTAGCTGGGGCTAACAATGACGGAAAAGATCTCGAGTAGCTTTCTCATTCAGGCCAAAAGAAAACCTGTTTTCTGTTCCTTGAAGAGGCATAGAAAGTACCACCGTCATTCGTGCGTGCCCATACACACACCCACACTCTTACACACTTTCAGATTTACATTCACACACACAGAGACACACTCATGAGATGTGCTTTTGGCTGAACACACCTTTCAGATGGTGCCCACTGCTCCTCATATAGGCCCATATAGCTCTCCAAGTCCCCAGAAGGCCACACACTGTGGGTATCTGCATAGCATGCTTGTGTGTGTGTGTGTGTGTGTGTGTGTGTGTGTGTGTAATATGAAACAACACAGGCTTTGGTGGGTCAAACAACCATTCCATTTGGCCAAGCAGCAAAATTGGAAAGGAGAGAAACTTCCTGATGCTGAGGTAGCCTGGGATGGAGTGTAAGTAATTTCCTTCCAATAAACTTAGGGATGTGTCCAGTCTTCAGCCACGTTAATCTTTAGACAAAATTCTCTCTCTCTCTCTCTCTCTCTCTCTCTCTCTCTCTCTCTCTCTCTCTCCCTCTCTCTCTCTCTCTCTCCCTCTGTCTCTCTGTCTCTCTCTCTCTGTCTCTCTCTGTCTCCGTCTCTCTGTCTCTGTCTCTGTCTCTCTTTGTCTGTCTGTCTGTCTGTCTCTCTCTCTCTCTCTCTCTCTCTCTGTCCCTCTGTCTCTCTGTCTCTGTCTCCGTCTCTCTGTCTCTGTCTGTCTGTCTGTCTGTCTGTCTGTCTGTCTGTCTGTCTCTCTCTCTCTCTCTCTCTCTCTCTCTCAAATCTCTCTGATCAGGGATCAGGGAAACTGGCTTTCGATTTCCAGCTAAGACTGCCTGCCCTCTCTGGATATTGCATTTGCTGTACCGCTTGAAATAACCCCCTTTGAGGGCTTCCGGCAAGCCTTTCATGTGCCCAGTCTTGCCTACTGGAGACCCAGGGGGCTGTTGGCAAGACAGCAAGGGATATTGGAGGTATTTTCCCTTTTAATTTTACTTGACCTTTTCTGTTAATAATAGCGGAGCTGGCTGGCCGATCTTCCCAATCACCCTATCCACCTGTGCACTCATCCCAGACACTAAGAGGACTTGTGTGTGTGTGTGTGTGTGTTTTCGCATGACTCTCCCCTACACTGCTAAAAGCTCAGGTGTGGCCGAATCCACCTGTGTTTGCGTGGGAGTAGAGTGAACACTGGGCGTGGGCGTGTCGCGACAGCGGGTTTAGACCTGACCTTAAGCAGCCAGCTCTTGGTGACAGTGTGCTAGAAGGACATCAGTAGAGAGAGTCGCAGGGAAAGCCAAGGGGCGATTAGGCTTCGTCGACCGCGAGCATGAACTTTTCCACCTTCCCTAAATGACCTTTTCCAGCCCGTGGTGCGGATATTGATTAGGTCTTCCTTCAGCGCCGCGGTCCCCTCTCCGCTGTGAAAAATGAACCATCAGTGGACGCTATTGATTGAGCCTGCTCTCCAACACTCTCCATTCACACGTCCCCAAGTAATGAATTCGTCCATTTAAAAACATTACAAGGAATATTGGAGATTGACTGCCAGAGGAAGTGACACTTGACCCCGGTATCCTGCGCCCCAGAGGGGCAGTGGCCGCATTTCAAAATAGCAGTCCCCGAGCAGCCAGCAGAGCCGCTGCGTTGACTTCTGGTCCATCCTTCCCGGTTTTCTCCAGATTCTGTCCCTCGTCCCTCCGGCCTAGCACCCTCTTCCCGGTTCCACACTTTCCTGAGGTCTCATTTCGATCAAACTCACTGGCGTTAGGGACAAGAAACCCTGTGCCTGCGATAACAGGCAAACACGCCCTGGCGCACGCTCCCGCTCTGCCTCTCACTTGCTCTCCTAGCGTATGGGAACCCGTCTTTTCCTGCACAGGTAGCTGAAAGGGCCCGATGCTCCTTTCGCAGCTTACAGGCTCATCTGGAGAATACAAAGATGTGCCCACCATCCTCCCAAACCCGCCTGCGCGGCCTGGATCCGCCACGAGGGTCACCTTGGCTAGCGGGAAGCTGGGGTCCAGGAATGACATCTCACTCCCAGATGGCTTCCCAAAGGAAGGACTGGAAAAGGACAGCGAGGCTTGCCCTCCGTCTCCGCATCCATCGGAAAAGCTCTGCACCCCTTTGAGGCAAAGCACCAGGGACCTTCCACAAGCTGGACTACGGTGCCCGAGTAGGCCTTTCCAATTCGGGGTGGATGGGCATCGTGGCAAGAATTGAGTTGGGCTATGGGATTTTTTCCTCTGGTCTCCAGGTCGCTGGGCCAAGAAGTACGGCTTCTTTTGTTCTGGCCAGCTGTAATTTAACAGCAAATGCTTGTTAGAGTCTCGACAAGGGCAACAGTTTCACTCCGTTTTGTCATCAACTAACAGGACTCGCCAACAAGCGCACGATTTCAAATTAACCATAAAAATTACAAATCGCAATTCATTTAGCTGCCCATTTACTACATTAAAAACATTTTTAAAAAGCGTGTGCATTCAGAGGGTTGGAATGTACGCGAGAAAGCCGAGAGTGGTTGAATCCAAGGCTGTGGAGTTCAAGGCTTGGTTGCCAGGAGCGTGGGCAGCTGGGGAGGCACTTTACTCAGAAGGCAGGGTAGCCGGGTTACAGGGGTGCTTTGATGTGAAGAAGGAAGAAAGTGAGAGCCTGTGTGTTTTCGTCGCGATTGCTACATGGAGTGCGATGACGCAGAGAGGCAATTGTCCTTAGGTGCCTGAGTCCTGAAAGCTGGGGTGCTGATTTTGTAGTGAGCTAGGAAATAGCCAGTGTCGATTGCTTTAGGGAGCAGGCCACAATAGTAGGCAACGCTTGGCTTTTTTTATGGACGAAGGCTCTTAATCGCAACACCCTTGGCTTTTTAGTAGCAGAAATCATTTACCAACCTGTGTTTCTCTTATGGGTGGAGGCCGGCCTGAAAAAAAAAACAAAAACTCAAAGCCCCACAAGCACAACCAACACCAACACCACTCAACACCTTACTATTGACGGTGCAGGGATCCTAAAGCCTTAAGAGCAGCCTGTGGCAGCAACTGGCCAGCGGTGGGGCCTGATGGATGTGGATATGGGGCAGGTGTGCTCAGCGAGGGCAGTCCAGCTTTTCGGAGGCCCAGTGGACAGGAGTTTCTGGTCTTCCACCTTAGCCAAAACTGACTGGGGCAGAAGGGCAGATACAGACCAGTTTTGTTCTGGAGATAAGGGGGGTCATGTCTAGGTTGCCAGCCCTGGGAGTGGGGGCCAAGTCTCTCTGCTTCTCAGTCTTTCTGTCTGTCTCTCTTATCTCCCTTCTCTCTTTCCCCCAACTCCCCTCTGACCAGGTTTGCAGCCTTTGTGTTGCAGAAGGGGGAGCAGGATTCTCATATGCGTCTCAATGGGAGAAAGCATGCCAAAAGCCACTGTCGTCCTTGGCAACACACCTTGAACACCAGGGAATGGACAATAAACCAAGTTTAGAAAGCACCAGCTAGAGCAAGGGGAGAGGGGCAGGGCAGGTGTCTATGGCTGCGTGCAGGGCGTGAAGACTAGGACAATGTAGTCCCTCCCCATCTTCAAATTACTCCTGTTCCAGCCATTTTTCCTCTCTGGAAAGAAACAGCTGTAGTTGTGAGGGACCCTCAGCGCTCCTCCTTCTTTCTCATAGGCACTCACAGCCATCCTTCTACTCTAGTCTGTAAACTACCAAGTCCAGTGTCAGGCACACCTTCTCCTTAAAACGCCCTCCAGTAGATCCCAAAGAGCTACCAGAGCAGAGTCCGCCAGAGCCTTTGAGGCTATGGGCATGCGGTCCTGAAGCTAGGTAGATAGTTTGGAGACCTCTGGTAAAACTGACCACAGGCTTTCTTTATTCTAAAATCTCCTGCCCTCCAGAAGACTGAGGAGTCCCAGGGAGGGAGGGAGGCAGAGAAGGAAGGAGAGAGAAAGAGACAGACAGACAGAGACAGGAGAGACCCAGACCCTTTCAGCTCAGGAAATCAGGGCATATAGACGTCTAGAAGCCTTGAGCCCCACAAGAGCATATGCTTTTGACTCCTAGGAAAAGTTGTTCTGAGTCCTACTTCTTCCTGTTGTCTGTCCCCTCACCCCTTAAGGTATTCAAAGGGACTGGCATCCAGCACCCGAGCTGATTAGCATCCCAGTACAGTTTGTTGGTGCTGGACACAGATGGAAGTGTGGAGTCTATCCTCTTGTTTCATCATCTCTACATAGGGAGTCAGGAAATTCAAAGCAGATTTTGTTCTTTATCTCCTTAGCAATGACCACCCATCAGATAGCTCCATTTCCTTTTCCTTCCCATCCTGTGACTCAGTTCTTAGGTGCAGAACAGTCACCTGTCCTGCTGGGCTCCCAAGCTGTTCTCTTGAGCCTGCTGGATTCTTGCAGAACTCTAGCAAAACATCTCCAGTATAAGGAGTCTGGGAGTTGGAGGAACAAACTTGTCTGGTAGCCTCCAAGAAGGGGTATGGACAGTGTCTGTGGAATATAGAGCTAGCAACAGCTTTAATAGCTGTGACTTCCCTTTCCCTAGGGACTTCTCCAGCTCAGGGGCCTTTGCAGCACTTTACATGGGAGATTTCAGGTATGTTTATCATCTCCATTGTATGTCACAGGAAACCAAGGCACACTATTTCCATGGCAGCATGACTAGGAAAGGCTGTCACTTGAGGAAACATGCCTCTAGAGATTCTATCTCCACTGTTCTCTTTCTATGTCTATATGGAGTCCTGAGATCTCATGAAACCCTGTACTGTGTCTAACCTGGCTACAGTCACCCTGGAGCCCTGGCAACAGAGCCTCTGAGCCCTTCACTGTGCCCAGATGGATGACAAACCCTATGGAGCCCTCCTTGGTGCATCTTCTCTCAGTTTGCTCACTTGGAAAATAAGAAACCGAGTGAAGCTTGGACTGAGTATATAGCCCTTGAACTCTGCTCGGCTTCAGGATTCAGCTTCACCAAAGGGCAAGCTTGCTTTATGGCTGCCTAGAGACCTATTTGACCTTGTTGGGTTCTTTCAAGATAGGTTTCTCTGGCTTTGCCACCAAAGGGAGGAGCTTCCAGAATATTGTTGGCATTGTGATTGTGATGAATTCTAGAGCTATGGAAAGCGACCACAGTGTCTATTTGGGTTCTACAACAAGCCAATAATGCTGTGAGCTGAAGAGATGGCCAGGTAGAGTCATCTAGGAGAAGTGGGGCCAAATCTCTGAGACTTCTGCTACGAGGAGCTAACAGATATTTATCAAATTGTTGCCGAACATTAAATATTCTATTAGGTCCTCCTCAGGACATAGGCAAATGTGTTGGCTTACAGCCCCCAACAAAACTTGTTACAACATCTATGTTCTTCCTCAGGGAAAGAGCTCTCAGGCTTAGTCTTGTCCTGAATTACAGTGTAGATTTTCTTTTACTAGATGTTTTCTTTATTTAAAATATCTCCTT
>NW_022196901.1:22750537-22758725 GCF_008632895.1 Mastomys coucha | reverse complement strand
AAAAGAAAAAAAGAAAAAGAAAAGAAAAAACCAAAAACTAAACAAACCCCTGTTCCTTCCCCCCTCCCCCTGCTCACCACCCCACCCCTTCCCACTTACTGGCCCTGGCATTCCCTTACACTGGGGCATAGAACCTTCACAGGGCCAAGGGCCTCTCCTCCCATTGATGACAAACTTGGCCATCCTCTGCTATACATATGCTGCTGGAGCCATGAGTCCCTCCATGTGTACTCTTTGGTTGGTGTTTTAGTCCCTGGGAGCTCTGAGGGTACTAGTTAGTTCATATTGTTGTTCATCCTAAGGGGCTGCACACCCTTCAGCTCCTTGGGTCCTTTCTCTAGCTCCTTCATTGGGGACCCTGTACTCATTCCAATGGATGTCTATGAGCCTCTACTTCTGTATTAGTCAGGTACTGTCAGAGCCTCTCAGAAGACAGCTATATCAGGCTCCTGTCATCTAGCATTTGCTGGCATTGTGGAATAGTGTCTAGATTTGATGACTGAATATGGGAAGGATTCTCAGGAGAAGCAGCCTCTGAATTGTCCTTCCTTTAGTCTCTACTCCATAGTTAGTCCCTACAACTCCTTCCATGGGTAGTTTGTTCCCCCTTTTAAGAAGGAACAAAGTATCCACACTTTGGTCTTCCTTCTTCTTGAGTTTCTTATGGTTTGTGGTTTGTACTTTGTGTATTCCGATCTTCTGGGCTAATATCCACTTATCAGCGAACGCATCCCATGTGTGTTCTTTTCTGATTGGGTTACCTCACTCAGTATGATATTCTCCAGGTCCATCCATTTCCTCAAGAATTTCATAAATTCATTGTTTTTAATAGCTGAGTAGTACTCCATTGGGTAGATGTACCACATTTTCTGTATCCATTCCTCTGTTGAGGGACATCTGGATTGTTTCCAGTGAGTGTCTGGCTATTATAAATAAGGCTGCTATGAACATAGTGGAGCATGTGTCCTTATTACATGTTAGAGCATCTTCTGGGTATATGCCCAGGACTGGTATAGCTGGGTCCTCTGGTAGTACTATGTCCAATTTCTGGAGGAACAGCCAAACTGATTTCCAGAGTGGTTGTACCAGCTTGCAATTCCACCAGCAATGAAGGAGTGTTCCTCTTTCTCCACAACCTCTCCAGCATCTGCTGTCACCTGAATTTTTTATCCTAGCCATTCTGACTGGTGTGAAGTGGAATCTCAGGGTTGTTTTGGTTTACAACGTAGATTTTTAAACAACATGGCTGACTAGAACGATCCATGATCCAGTACTGGTGTTACACCCACTGGCACAAGAGACTTCCTCAGGCCTGCCAGTGTTCTAGTTAGCATGATGAACAAGGATTTCCCCATTCCCCCCCACCACTGGGATATAAATACCAAACAAGTTACAGGATACAAATACCTGGCTTGTGTCATATAGATGGTTGGGCCTGGGCTGGATGACGGCCTGTTCAAATGGCTGGTGGGACTGGAGGAAGTGTGGGTGATATGTTTTCAAGGTAGCTTTGTGTCGCAAGCCATCTCTGCACGTGTCCACTCTATAAACAGGAAAGGTCCGAGAGAGACAAAATGTTTGACTCTAAGAGTTTAGACTATGTGCCAGGAAGAGGGAGGCCATGTGAGTGACAGTAATTGCCCATGCCAGGAATCACTCTGCCACTCTGTGAGGGAAGCCTACAGCTAGCCTTAAAGGTCAATGTTCTTCCCATCCTACAGATAAAGAGAATGAGACATGGGAAGGTCAAATAGACTGGCTACTATAAACCTAAACAACCTGGCTCCCACTCCTCAGCAGCAGGGCCTCTCCCATAGGTGTCTATCAGTGTGAGCATTGCCTAACATCTAGTGAATGAGCCAAGATAGATAGAAAAACTGTAGAAAGACATGGCACCCCATCCTTGACCCAAGCGTGAAGAAGGCAGGCCATTTTTGTCATTTATTAGAGAAGATTCCTTTGGTCTTACTTCTTCAGGACCTTCCCACAGAAAGATTCCAAATGTGAGCTTAACCTCTTGCCCCCGTCCTTTTCTCATCTTTGGGCTTTCATGTATTGTCCATCATCCCTGTGGGCAGCTAGTCCAGTCCATCTGCTTCTATCTAGTACCTGCGTAGTGGGGTGAGCCTCTCTGGAATTCCATCTTGAACACGTGTGTGTCCCAAGACCTCTTGCCTTGTCATGGAGAGACACCAACACAGCTGGGGCGAGGGTACCATGGCCCAGGCTGAAGCCTCTGAAGTCATAAGAGGGAAAGCTAGAGCCATGTGTGAGTAGTGACAGGCTTATTTCCTCTACAGAGGGTGAAACAAGGTTGAACAAGTAGATACTGGTTGGACAGGGATGGAGCTCAGCTGCAGAGACAGGCCTAGTATGCACATACTAGGGTTTAATCTCTAGAACCAATTCAAAAGAAAAGAAAGACAGCACAAACGCTGTTTGACTGCACATCTGGAAGACTGACCTCCCTGGGAAAGCTAAGCTTTCTCTGCCATTCCTTTGAAGGCTTTGCCAAGGCTAAGCCATTAGGCTTAGACAGTACCAAGGGTCCAACCTAGATGGGACTCATTTTGATCTCTGGCTTCCCTTTTCTTAGACTGGAGCCTCCTGAGAAAGCCTGTCTTGGAAAATAAAATAAAACGAGAGAGAGAGAGAGAGAGAGAGACAGAGAGAGAGAGACAGAGAGAGAGAGACAGAGACAGAGCGACAGAGAGACAGAAAGACAGAGAGACAGAAAGACAGAGAGATGAAGAGCTATTGAGGCTGTTAAGGAAAGAACCTGATATTGACCTCTGATCTATAGCATACGTGCACACACATGTACAAGCACCTGTACAGCACACACACACACACACATACACACACACACACGTGTGCACATACACACACGCATACACATACACATACATGTGCACATACACACATGTACACACATACACACACGCACACACACATGCACACATACACACTCACATGTGCACACACGCACACACACACAGGGATATTGGCAGAAGAGGGAAGAGCTCTGACCTAGGAGCCTTCACTCAGTCCTTTTTCAGACGCTTAGGCTATAGTGTGTCAAACTGGCCCTCTGGACAGTGTTGGGATCAGTTTGACCTCTGAGGTGCCCTTGGGCTGTCCACTGCATCTTCTTGCTAACCTTCCTGGACTAGGTGAGTGATGCAAGGTCTATGTGGGTGGAACAGAAAATATTTGCCCAAACCAGCAAATAGTTTGCCAGAGAGCCACAGAAAGCTGCCAAGGCCATTAGTCATTAAGGTTCCAGTCACCTGCCCCAGTGGCTGAGGGCTGCCTCAATGGTCCTAGTTTGGCCTTATTGTCTAAGACTCATGAGGAGTTGGATTTCCTGCCTTCATGGTCCCTTGCCAGCTTCGACTGACTTCACCGATGAGGGAGAAACCCAAGCTCTTGACATTCACTTTGTCCAGACTTGCAAAATTAAAGTTTAAAATTAAAGTTTAAATTAAAAAGGGAAAGCTGTAGCTGCAAAGGGAAGGTGCCTGCGGCCCTGGGGGCAGCAGGCTCGTGTCTTTGAAGTCTTGGAATCAGGCTCCTTGGCACTATGCAGGTGGCAAATAGATTTTCATTCACAGAAAATCAGACCTGGGGCCTGGTGTGGGAAGAAGATGAGCAGAGCTGAGGTGGGGCTGGAAATCTGAAACCTCTCCCCCAGCTGGGGATGGTCAGCCCTGAGGCTAAGCTGCCAGTGGTGTGCAGGCCAGTGAGATTCAGAGGTCAGGCCAGCCCTACCTGTGAGGCTCCTTCACTCAACGATGGATTTTGTGAACTTATTCCTGCACCAGAGACATCCCCCTTCACTGTTGCTTCATTTCTTTGCTTGTTTGGGGGAACTGATCTTCCAGTCCTGGTCTCCTCCTGATCACTTGGGTCAGTGGATCTAATGACACTATGGATATGTGGATCAGGTGCTCCCGATGGCCGATGGCCGGGGCTCTGCCCTGTTCCCTCTCAGGTTTTTGGGCTTCTTTGAGCATTGGGAGAATGCTCTAGCAACACACGCTGCAGCTTTGTCCCCGGGAAGCTGTGTGTTAGGAGCACTGGCACCTACCTTACAAATCAGCTTTGTTAGCTCTGTCTCAGAGCCTTATGGCCATACTTTAGGCTTACAAAAGCCTGGCTTTTGCTCCTGGCTTCAGTACTGGCAGCCCTGTGGCCCTGGGGTCCTGAAGGCTTTGAGTCTTGACTCCCCAGGTGTGTGATGTGGATAGGTGTGTCCCATGGAGGTGGAGTTTCAGGCAGTTGTAAATTGTCTTATGTGTGTGCTGCGAACTGAACTCAGGTCCTCTGCAATAGCAGTAGATACTCTTAACTGCTGAGCTGTTTCCCCCTCAACTCCCCGGATGAGAAAGCAGCTGTTATCAAGTTGGCTGGCTCTCATTCGACCCATGACCGTCCAGACCTCAGCTGTTGTCTGCTGACAGTCCTGGCAGCTCTCATCCTTTCATGAGATCATTGGCAATCTAAGAATTTTACCTTACACAGACATCCAGTTAACTTGAAGGGCCACCCCACAGTCAGATACTAGAAATATAGAAAAAAGTGCTAATGGAATGAAGCCCCAGGCAACTGGTTGAGATAGCCTGCCATGCTGGAGGCGGTTCTTGAGGTAGTCAGAGGTAGAGATTTCTCTTCCCTGGTGGTTCAGGCCTATAATTTCCAGGTATTTTTGGTGGGTGCGAGAGGGTGGGTTTGTGAGTTCAAGGCCAACATGGGTAATTTAGTGAGATCTGGTTTTTTGTTTTTTGTTTTTTGTTTTTTTAAGATTTATTTATTTATTATATGTAAGTACACTGTAGCTGTCCTCAGACACACCAGAAGAGGGCGTCGAATTTCACTACGGGTGCTTGTGAGCCACCATGTGGTTGCTGGGACTTGCACTCAGGACCTTTGGTTTTAAAAATGTATTTTAAAAATGTATTGGGATATATAGCTCAGTGGTGGAGAGCTTGTCTAGCATGCATGGGGTCTTAGGTTCAAGCCCAAGTAACTAATATGTATGCCCATACATGTGTGCATACACTCACACATGCACATGTACACACACATGCACATGTACACACACACTCACACACACACTCACATTCACATACACACTCACACACGCACATGTACACACACACTCACACACACACTCACATTCACACACACTCTCACACACACTCACACACATGTACACACACGCATGCACGCGCGTGCATGCTCATTGAATCTGTTCCCATGTGATCTGTCAGCTGTGTGACCTTGTAGCTACCAACCTCTTCAGGACAAATTAGCAATTGCCGCTTCCCTGGGATGGGGCATCAGGCTGTGGGCCTGTAGGGAAGTAGAGGGGACATCATGGTGGCCTCAGGTGAGAACAAAAGTTACTAGTCATGGGTTTTGGTTGCTGACCAAGTGAAGATGTGGCAGTGGGCCTTTCCTTTTTTCTGATGGTGTCCTTCAGAGTTTCTAGCTGGTCTCTGAGGAGACAGAGGATCCCTGGCAGTGGGGGTATAACCCAAGAGCAGACCATGCAAATGCAGTGATGAACAGTGTCCCCCAAACTCACCCTTCTCACCTCGGCCATGGGCCTTATTTGGACCAAAGGTATGATTGGTTAGGATCAGATGACATCATCATGAAGTGGGTGTGGCCTAAGGACAATGGATTGTCTCCTCAATATGGCCAAGAATAAGATGTCCTGACAAAGAAGACATGGGTGGTCATGTATAAGCTGGGAGGAGCCAAGAGAAGGACTGGGGAGAACGGTCCTGCAGGATTGGCTTGGCACATGGCTTCAGGGAGGGCATGGCTTGCTCAGAACTTCTCAGATTCCTACTCCAGGCCTGCAAGAGCATGCATTTCTGTTTGTCACCATCCATGGGACTCTGTTACAGAGACCCATGAGGTCAGTCACTCTGGTGTCTCCTTCTCTCAGCTGCAATGTCACTTTAGCCTCTTCAGTGTCCTCACCTGTCTGCTTTAAGGAAAGGGAGATTCAAAGGCCTTGGAATAGGAAGCAAGGGAACTGCCTCCCTATAACCGTAACCCTTCTAGAATTGTCTTCCTGGGCCTACAGCAGAGTCTTGTACACACATATAGCCACAGGGGAGGGAGCAGCACTTGGAAAGGTAGATGCTTTTCACATCCATAGATCTTAGAGACATGGCACATGGCCATAGAAAAAGCAGCAAGCAGTGGGCTGGGTCAGGGGAGAAAACAGTGTGGGACAGATTTAGTCCACATCCCTCTGACATGAATCCTGGGGATAGGCAGACAAGACGAATAAGATGGAGAATTTGGAACTGGCCTCTGTAAATGATTATGGTAGCTCTTATTCAAGGGAACTGCTAGGTGCTGTGGTGTGGCCCTGGGATGCTGGAATGATACCTCTTCTGGCCATGGAGGCTGGGCTCTCCTGACTAGCAGAGATGTGTTCTCACTTGGCTGATGCTTCCACAAAGAGCTGAGCAGAACAATCATTCCCCAGTCAGCAATGATGTGTGTGTGTGTGTGTGTGTGTGTGTGTGTGTGTGTGTAGAGCTGGTCTTTCCTACCTTGTGGGTTCTCCCTGGTTTACCCCTATCACTAGATAGGAGAAAGAAAAGGATAGGAGGGAGAGAGAGATAGCGATCCCTGATTCTAATTTGTTTCTTTTGTTTCTTCTTTGAGCACTACTAACAAACCATACCCAATACTCCTGAATGACCAACAACTAACCAACCCCATGTATCAGGGCTCTAGTGTTTATATATTCTCTAAAATTTTCCCAGATTTCCAAACATCACACAATCACAGAAACTATCTGCACCTGGCAAAACCATGCCTCTGCTAGAGTACGAGACAAATCATAGTCAGCTGCTGTGAGACAGCCCCTTATCTCTACACCCAGGATTAATGCAAAAACACATTCTTATAATATTTCTGTGGGTTTTTTAAGAGACCAAATTCCAGAAATGTCACTACAGTCCCCCTCCTTCTGTTTTAAGTCATTCGTTGTGCTGTGTGTTGCAGGAAATTATAAACAGAGACATTTTGGATTGGTGCCAAGTTTTAGAGAGGTCTCTCTTGCTCACTTCTTATCTGTATTGCTTTTAGTGGTATCCACAGCTTTTCATTTCCTGTGGATATATAATCAAATCTGCGTCCCCAGTGCAAAACTTTCACTGGCTTCCAAGCTGATGTTATCACATCCTAACAGTATGTATTTAATTTTACAGTTTTCTTTTATAGCCCATTTTCTCTAGGCTGCTGCTCTTTCCGTTCTTATTAACATTCAGAAGATTTAAAGTTAACAGAGCACTATTTAGTCTGTACCTGAGGGTCTTTATTCTCCATTTTTGTTTTGTAAGCATTTTTCCTAAGGTACATGCTTGTCCTATAAGATTGTGTGGTATACCTATAGTAAATATAATGTGTTTTATATTATATTATAATATGTAAAGAATGGATTCATCATATGGAGACATATGTAGGGACATTGTCAGTCTTGATTTACACAGGTATCTCTATAGTAGCCATTACATACAGTAAATGTGTAACTATAGAACCAGCCTTTTCAGAACCCCAAGCAGTTGCTCATGGAAACCCTGATGTATATCAGTGGTATGGTGTACATACTTAGGTTTTCAAATTCTGAAAACTGAAACACATCCATCGGCCAGACTTCATTTAATTTCTCTAAGGTTACCTCCTGAAGGTGGTAGAGCTTGGCTATACAAAGACCAAGTAGGACTTTTCCTAATAGTTCCCTTGGCTTGTTACTGGGTGATACAAACTGTCTTCTGTAAACCTTTACTGTTTGTTTTTTTTTAACTTTTATTGCATTATGATGAGAAAAGTTACATGATTTCAATTTATCTGAATTTGTTAACATTTAAAAACATATTTTAAGTAAATAGAATTAAATCACATTCTTGTTTCCCTTTTTGTACCCCAAATCCTCCCAGAGACTCCCCTTAAATATCTACAATATCTTTTTTGTCATATTCCTTAAAATTTATAAAATATTATAAAAATAAAAATGAGTATTATAAAAGTTGTTTGATATAAAACAACAATTAATTTAACAGTCTCATGTAGATGCTTGTCTACAATAGTGAAAATACATACGCTTTTCTCAATATAAATTTTAAATAACTCCAAACATATTAACTGTATATTTCAA
>NW_022196901.1:22749540-22749757 GCF_008632895.1 Mastomys coucha | reverse complement strand
AATATTAATTTTCATATTAAGATATTAAGAAAAAGTAATTGTCACTTCCTGTTGTTTTTCTTGTAAGAGGTGGAATTAGGTTTGTGTGTATTTGTTGAAAGATTACTTTCTTGCTTCTTCTAGGATGTAGTTTTGCTCCTTGTGTTTGCTCCATCTATTATCCTTTGTAGGGCTGGATTTGTAGAAAGATATTGTGTAAATTTTGTTTTGTCATGGA
>NW_022196901.1:22746481-22748192 GCF_008632895.1 Mastomys coucha | reverse complement strand
GGATTTTTGTGTTTCCTCTTGAAGGGCTTCTAGCTGTTTACCTGTGTTCTCCTGTATTTCTTTGAGGGCACTATTTATGTCTTTCTTAAAGTCCTGTATCATCATCATGAGAAGTGATTTGAGATCAGAGTCTTGTTTTTCCCATGTGATGGTGTGTCTAGGACTTGCTATGGTGGGAGAATTGGGTTCTGATGATGCCAAGTAACCTTGGTTTGTGTTGTTTATTTTCTTAAGCTTGCCCTCCCCCCATCTGGTTATCTCTAGTGCTACCTGCCCTTGCTAAATCTGATTGAAGCCTGTCCTTCCTGTGATCCTGGTTGTGTCAAACTCTTCAGAGTCAAGCTGCCTCTGTGATCTGTGATTCTGGGATCCTGTGATCCTGGGCTTGTTAGAGCACCTGGGAGCACAGCAGCTTCCTCTGGGTGTTGTGGGACTGGCTGCGGAACTTGTACCCAAGGTCAGCTCTGGACACCAGCCCAGAGAGACCAGAAGAAACCTGAGCGCAAGCTCTGCAGCCAGTCCCATAACACCCAGAGGAAGCTCCACTCCCAGGCGCTCTGATACTCTCAGGATCAGAGGTGAGGAGGACACAACATCTGTCCCAACACCGGGAGTAACTAGGACCAGCAGGACCAGGCACACAGGAACTCTGCCAGCACAGTGGTTATAATTCTAATACTTGTTGCACAAAATATTGACATAAGGTTAGACTGTTTAACATTCCCTGTGGAAGAACTTCTCACTGATATCTTTTTGTAGGTTGAACATTATTATAAGTAGGTACTGTAAAACCAAACCTTTCCCTATCCTTCTCATGCAAGAGGATTGTAATAAAACCAAATCTTTTAGATCAATTACTATCATAGGCCATGCCTTAGTAATAAAGAAGGTAAAGGAATTCCAGGCTGTAACAGCCCATTGGTTGAATTACTCTAGTCACCGTGATTAAATATTAACATTCTCCTCTTTCCTCTTTGATTATTTTAAAATAACAAATTCAGGGTAATTCTATGGGCTGATAGACTTTTCTATATGCTGAGACCCCAGCTGCTCTTGCACTAGGTATTCAAATACCTGTAATTTTTCCTTAGTTAAGGGCATTGTTCTATCCACACAGGTTTCTCATTTGACAATTTTAAGGATAGGGCCATTGGTACTTCAACAGTGCTTCCCCTGAACCCCTCCACCCCCCTTTATAAAGTTGGAAACTCAATCTCTGTTATACTCTGTGTTTGGACAATTGGCACATCAAAAACAACAGCAGGTGTTTTCGATAACCTATATCAATACTTTCTCCAGGAGCATCTACCATTTCACCTTATTTCACCACTGGCTGTCTCTGGGATTGCAGGAATATTAATCTGAGTACTCCAGTGTTGTAAAAGATCCCTTCCCCATATGGGCATGTCATCCACATAAGGCCTAAACTTCCCTGGTCCCACACATTTAACTGATTGCACACTTTGTTTTATCTGAGATAACTTCAATTCCTAGAAACTGGGTATAAGCTTTTTGAAATGCCGATTCTAAATTCCAAGATTTTTGTGAAATGAGAGTTACATTAGCCCCTATATCCACCAAATATTCTATTTCAATATTATTTACTTGAAATTTTAATTTTGGCCTCTGATCATTAACAACTGTTACCACGGACCGGGGTTTCTCGCGGGGGCCCCTTGTTCCGCGGGACGAGGGATTCTGGCCAGGTGGG
>NW_022196901.1:22743825-22745771 GCF_008632895.1 Mastomys coucha | reverse complement strand
GGCAGGAGGCTGACTTTCCTTGAAGTTTTCGCCTCAAATACCGCCATCACGCAGGTGTCCGTGGCAAACTGTTTGCTATAACACAGGTTTTCCAGCAGTTCCAAATCCTCCTGTTCTTTCTACTGGAGCGGCTTTGCCTTTGGTGTAGGGAAACAGTAGTACCTGAACAATCCTATCACCTGTGTTAAATTGCATCTCTTTATTTACATAGGCCATAATTTTAATTTCTCCTTTGAAATCTTCATCTGTAACTCCTGGATGTACAATGAATCATTGGGAAGCCAATCCACCTCTTCCCAAGGTCATCCCTATGTCCCAAGGACAAAGGATTCTAAACTCCAGTAGCTATTTTATAACATTGAGTTTTGGGGGCTAGAGTAAGATGTTTACCTGTAGCCAAATCCATAGCTGTGCTGCTTGCAATAAGCATATATTAAATCTTCAATACCAAGTGGAGGTCACTCCTTAGCTGAAACAGTTCATGTTTGTTGCTGTGAGGCCTTGAGCTCTGATCCCTAAGGCTATTTCCCAATGGTAATAAATTACCTTCACTATCTCTTTTGGACTTACATTCATTGGGAGTCTTCTCTCTGGTTTATATTTAGAAAAACCATTGTTCTTGGAGATGGCTTGTTCACAATTTTATTGCAAACAACCATATTTCCCACAATTTAAACTCCGAGCATTTTGTGCTGTGAGAACTTTAGCGGGCATTTTGATATTGGAGACTTCTAGCTATAGCTTGACCTATTGTATTAGCTGGTACATGTTAGAACCAATATCAGATGTATCCCTTATCCATTCATCCATAAACACTCCTTGTGCTTTTAATGGTCTAATAAATTTTTACACTCAGTATTTGCATTTTCGAATGCCATTGTTTCTATCAACACCTGCCTTGTATCAAGGTCTGATATAGCTTTGTTCACAGATGAGATGAATTTTTGTGAAAAATCAGTGGAGGCTTCCCCAGAGCCTTGTATAATTTTTGTAAATGAAGTGGACTTTTCCCCAGGCTCCTCAACTTTGTCCCAGGCTCTTAAAGCTGCTACTCAACATTGTTCTATAGTAATGTCATCAATTAGATCTGCCTGTGTATATCAGAGTACCTCCATCAACTCAGCAACTGGTATTTGACATTCCCTTTGCTCTATTTTGATGTTCAATATTCACGGCTTCTTTCCTTCACCATGTTCACCATTCTAACTGCAGATTATCCTCTAGTTACCAATCCCTTCTAGTCTTGGGCAATAACTTTATTTTGAGTAGTCCAGTTATTTAGCATTTGTTTCACATAAGGTGAGCGCATCACATATGAAATCATGTCCTCTTTAAAACACCTTAGATTTGTCATTTCTATAGAATGCCATCCTATCTTGTCATAACCTTGTTCCAGACATATGCTGTATGACTACTGTTAAAGTTGGTGGTGATTTCATCACCCTGGGCCACTCCTCCTCCCACTGTGGCAGTGTGATTTGTTCAGGATTAACCCTTTGTTTTAAAACAGGCTGTTTCATCAGATTACCCTCCTGCTCTTTCAGCTTTTGCCTAACTTGACTGTCCTCTGGCACAGTTTCTTTCCCTCTTTCTTCCCGTGGGAAACTTAGCATTCTCTTGCTCAGTCACTGGGACCTAGCCTATTTTCTTGTACTTCTTGCCTCCCAAGAGCTTCCACCTCCACTTGTAACTTCTCCAATTGCACAGCCAACTCTGCAACCCTTTCAGAAAAGAGAGTTCAGACTAACCCCTTTTGTTTTCCCATTTTGGCCTTTTGTTTTGTTTTGTTTTTGTTTGTTTCTTGGGCCCCTCTATTTCCACCCATAGTTTTTCCAACTGCTCAGCCATTCTTCCAACCTTTTTTGAAACTGAATATATGAAGAAGAAGAAGAAGAAGAAGAAGAAGAAGAAGAAGAAGAAGAAGAAGAAGAAGAAGGAAAAGAAGA
>NW_022196901.1:22726691-22742876 GCF_008632895.1 Mastomys coucha | reverse complement strand
GGCTGTATTTCAATGACCCTCATATCGCCAAAGGATTTTACCTCCATCGTAGCTAAGCTGAGAGTTGACAGTTCTGCTGCACCAAGAAATAAATTGTAGTGAGCCCTACTTTTGACCACCACTTGTAGTTGGTCTTTGCTACTTTTGTGGGTTCTTCTTTTTTCTCACCCTTTAACTCCCTGGTTTCTCCCCGTAACACTAGATAGAAGAGAAAGAAGGAGAGAGGAGAAACAGAAAGAGAGAGAGAGACAGAGAGAGAGAGAGAGAGAGAACTGAATCTAATTTATTTCTTATGTTTCTTCTTGAGTCACTTCTTGAGCAGGGGTGCACTTGGAAGAGCAGGCAGGACAGCATAAAGCGTTCATTCGGCGGCTCTGATCTCTCGCTCCCTTTGGGCTCTGATCTCTCGCTCCCTTTCGCTTTCGATTCTGGAGAGGCGGCGAATGCTCATCCGGATGATACCTCTCTTCCTTATAGTGAGCCGCTTCTCCCTCCAAGTCCTCCTCTTGGGAGGGACTCAATTCCTCAGAGCTATCAGGCTTGAGGGGCTTCCGTCTCGAAGCTCCATCCCTTTCTCTACTTTTCTCTCCCAGGGCGTCCTTTCCCTTATCTCTCGCTTCCGCAGGTCGAGCGGAAGGGCCTGTACTCTTGGGTATATCCTTTTTTCTCTTCTTTCTCTCCCTTTTCTCCTGGCTACCTCCACTCTCCCATATTTTCTCTCCCTTTTATTCTGGCTAGCCCCCACTCTCCCCTCTGTTTCTGACATGCTATCTTGTAACTCCTCAAGTGCCCCCGATGCCACAGAGGCGGGGCATTTCTCATCCTCCAGGCAAGAATGTATCAAATGCCAAATAGACATCGTAACAAGCACCACTAGCAAGATTACTGCGGCTTTGGCTGCGCTCTCTAACCTTGAGGAAGGGTTGGAGGAATTAAAACCAAACAGCATGCCTCTCAGAGCTTACCTTGTCCTGCAGTTCTGAATCCTACCAGCTGTTGCAAGGCTCCCCCGGCGTCCCAGGTTTTCGGCACCAGCTGTGGCCCACGCAGTCTTCTCTCCAGGAAGAAGAAGAAGACACACGGACACTAGGATCCTTCTGCAGCAAACATTTATTGCCCTCATCCAGAGGGAAAAAAGGGTCGAGCCAATAATCAGCACTGCTTATATACACCACAGTGCAGGCATGTCCACCCACAGCGCGGCGTGTCCGCCCATGATTGACTGTTTACTCATCACCCCACGTAACGCCCCGGGATGGGCCGTGACTAGGCGTCTTTCACTCTATGCACATGCGCAAACAGTTGTTTACCAGGAGTTGACAGTGGAAGTAGGCGCCATCTTGCCATGGTGAATGCCTCTCCCGCTTTACCGCTCTCCACACCCACATATGTATGTATGTATGTATGTATGTATACACATGAACACACATACGGAAAAAGTTTTAATATCTGGAATATGCTTGTAATTCCAGCCCTTGAGATGCTAGGGCAGGAGAATTCCGTGTATGAGATTATCTAGAGCTAAGTAGTGAGATCTTCTCTCACTAATCATAATAAATTCTAATGGGGCCAGGATGTGATTTATTGGCAGAATATTTGCCTGGTATACACAGAGCCCTGAGTTCAGTTCCTGACACCAAAACAAAAAGAAAAACCACCATCATAAAAAGAAAAATTAGAGGTAGGTGCATAGTTACTGCTCCTCTAAGGCAATGGCAATGGCTTTAGAGTTTTTCTTTCCTGCGGAGAGAGCACAGACCCTAGCTCATCCTAGAGAAGGTGGGATGCAGGATGAGCCAGTGGCTTTATTTGCAGATGTCCACTCACTGCTGAGCCTGCTTCACAGGGTTCTCGGCATCCCCTGGTGCAGACACCACAGGGGTCCTCATGCATTGCTCTGTGCTGGAGGTAAGACACTGCCCACCATCTGTCCATGGCATGCTACAAAAGAGGTGTTTGCTCACAGCGAGGAGGATCTAAAGCTGGTGACTTTGAGGAAAGGAGTATGGCTTAGAGTTGTGTCTGCAGCAGCCTGATCAGCCAGCTATGCCAGCAGCAGCCTGATCAGCCAGCCATGCCAGCAGCAGCCTGGTCAGCCAGCCATGCCAGCAGCAGCCTGCTTGATCTAGTCACACAGCTGGCTGGGACATGGGGATTTTAGGAGCTGCTGTGATAGTGTGGTGGCCTTGGGTGGACAGACTGAGACCCATGCATGCTATGCTACCTGGCCTTCAGTCTACACATGCAGGTCTTCCCTGGGCTTGAGGACTGAGGCTGAGGCAGGGGATGGAGTGAAGAGGCAGCTTCCGGGAGCAAGGACCACCTTGCCTGTTCCTCCAAGCTCCCTCCCTTCCCTTCTCATATTCTCAAAGTTCCTCTTTCCCTTCTGAGGGCAGGACTGTGTACAGGAGATGTTTGGCCAAGTGTGATGCTTCTTTATCTGTGTGTATCTCATGCCTTATAAAAATGAGAGAAGCTGTCTTTCAAAGCAAGCCCATGTCTTCCCGGTCCATCTCAGGGAAAGAACATTGTCAGTATGAGCTGAGGACTGTGGCATTCCAGACAGTGAGAGAACAGGCAAACAGCAAGGGAGAGGTTGAAGTTAAGATGCATGTCAGTCATTCCAGTTCCTGGACTATGTTGAGCCCAGTGCTCAGGTGAAGGTTCTAGGAAGTCCAGGGTCCACCTCTGTGGTGCTATTATAGCCGAGCCTTTCCTTGTATATTTTTCCTTCTGTGGTAGCTCAGGGTCTGAGCTTTAAGAGCACATCAGGGCTGTGAGAACACCTCAGAAGTCTTACTTTATCAAATAGAAGAAAAGCAGCCCAGTCCAGAAGCCAAGGCTGTGTAATTTGCTTTGCAGTTTGTGACGCATTGCTACCACTGTTGAGGATTTGAAGAGCTGTGATGTGGGCCAGACCCTAGGAATGTTGTAGTAGATGTTTGCCTTGTTATCCTTTTGTCTCTTTTCCTCTTGCAGATGCTTATCCCCACTTGTTCAAACATCTAATGCTGTGCATCTGCACCTTTCTTGTCTTTCAAGTTATCCTTCATGGACAGGATGGGGAAGCATGCTTATACTTCAGATGACTAGCCAGTTACTATGCCTTAAATCCTGTGTGTGCACCATCCTTAAGCTCCAAGGTGCATGCTTCTAAGTACAGCAGTACTCTTTAACTTGTCTTACATTTCAAACACTGAGAACTTGGTTGGAAGCATTATCATATATTAACAAAAGTCCATTATTCTTGTAAGATGCACTCACCATGAGTGAGGCCAGATGGTGATGAGCAAGACAGGCAGGGTCCTGGGGCTGAGGCAGACCCCTAAAAGACAGACAGGAGAATGTTCTCCATGTGAGCACAGGTCACTCTAGACAGAGCACAAAATGATGGTCATGGAAGTGACGCTAGGCAGAGTGTGAGGGACAGGGACAGAGGAAACTGCAGAGTCAGTGTAGCCATGTGGGCCACACAGCTTCTCTGTTCATGTGGTCATTTGTGTTGTGACAACCTGGAAAGGCGTTTGCCCTTCCCAGTCCCAGGATGCATCCTGGTTGAAGGGCCAAGACCTATCCACTGGAGAGCTCTGTTTCTAGGAGAAGTTTCTGGTTTCTTGAACACAATTTAAATAAAAATAGTAAGGAGTGTCAGTGACAGTGGGGTGGAGAGAAGGGGTAAAGGAGAAAGAGGAGGAGGAAGGGAAGACAGGAGGAGAAGAGGAAGAGAAAGGTGAAGAGCGGAGGAAAATGGGAGGAAGAAGAGGAGGAAGGAGGAAAGAAGAGGGAAGGAGAGGAGGAGGAGGGAGAAGGGGAGAAGAGAGGAGAGGAGAGGAGAAGAAGGGAGGAGAGGAAAGAAGGAAAGAGAGAAGGAGAAGGGAGGAGGGGGAAGAGGGAAAGAGAGGAGGAGGAGGGAGAAGGGGGAAGAGGGAAGGAGAGGAGGAAGAGGGAGGAGGGGAAAGAAGGAAGGAGAGGAGGAAGAGGGAGGAGGGGGAAGAGGGAAGGAGAGGAGGAAGAGGGAGGAGGGAGGAGGGGGAAGGAGAGGAGGAGGGAGAAGAAAGGAAGAGGGTGGGGAGGAGCAGTGCTCTTGGTCCACAGGGTGGCACTACATGCTAGGGATGTCAGCAGCCTCCCATCTCCATCAGGAGCCTTGGGAACGCTGTGAGGACCACAGCACACTAGACACATTGGAGAGCAATGCCAAGACAGACAGTCTCCCTAGCATTGGGGCCTGAACTCAGTACCACACCCACTGCACAGTGCTCTACCACTGAGTTATGACCCCTCCTTCCTTTTTAGTTTGTGTTTTGATATAAAGTGGTACTACATTGCCCAGGCTGAGCTTGAACTCTGTGTGAGAGGTGGTGGGTGCAGTGGGGGTTGTTCCTCAGTTCTCCTTCCAGCAGGAGGCAGGGAACCAGAATCTGTACCTGGACATCTTTTGAGCATCTCTGGGTGAGAGTGCCTATGTTCTGTGAGGACAGCATTGCTGACAGAATCCATGGTGACAGATCGTGTCTGGAGTAAACCTTCATGCGCATGACAGATCTGTGTCTGGAGTAAAGCTTCATGCACATGTGCACAACGCTGCAAAGAACTGTGTCTGCGGCTAATGGCCTTGATGATCTTTTGAGCATCTCTGGGCGAGAGTGCCTGTGTTCTGTGAGGACAGCGTTGCTGACAGAATCCCATGGTGACAGATCTGTGTCCGGAATAAAGCTTCATGCACACAACGCTGCAAAGAACTGTGTCTGCGGCTAATGGTCTTGATGTTAGCATGGAAGAGGAAGAGGATGCACGTTGATTCTTTTAAATTGTTAAAGGAATTAGATTGGTGAGGGCCTGATACATCCAACAGCTGCCGTCCGAGGAGTGGCATGGAGACAAATTAAACGATAATGCTGCACCTGCTTCAATCTGCAGCTCAGTGTCTCTACTAGGAGATAATGGATGTCTCTTTTTGTATGGGGATAGATGTTTTTTGCGCTGTTGTTTGAGGGGAAAATGAAGAATAGTAACACATTTTTTGTACACACAAACACATACAACATCTACAAACATGAACACACATGTAGATCCATGCACAGGCACACAATACACATAGCACATGCATGTTGACAATATATACACATATAATGTGGACACATTAAAGATATACAGACATATGCACATACGTGGATCATACATGCAAAACAGGCATGTGCACATATAATCAGACACATATATGCATATGTAGTATATATAGACATGCATGTATGCATGCAGATCTATATACAGACTCAGGAAAACATACAATATGCACATACAGTTATGGACACACAGACATACACACACATACTCACATACACACACATGCACAAATATAAATGTACATACACAGAGATAGGCACACATATAATGCAGACACACACTCAGACAAGCACACACATACATACTACAGACATTACATAGAATGCAAATGCACACACAGACACACAAAGCACTTCTGCCCATAGAATTCTGCATGGGCTCAGTGATCAGCCAAGTTGTCTTTCCTGCTCTCTGGGACCTTGAAGGAGTTCCCACTTCTGACTGTAGTCTCTCCCTCAAGATAGTTCATTTTGAAGATGGATACCAAGTGTGATGGGGGCTGACTCTGGATATGAACCATGTGGAGTGACAGCCATTGCCTACTTGGACCTCAGACTGCCTTCTCAGGAATCCAAATTGTATTTGTGTCATTCAATACTCATGGCAGCTATGGGGAGCCTCATGTATTCCCTGGGATGTTGGGAGATAGTAAAAGTGATGGACCTGGAAGTAAGTGACATACATCATGCTTCTGCCCCATCCCAGCTGTGTAACCTGACTGTTTTCTGATTCTTTTGAACCTCAGTTTCCTTCTCTGGAACCAGAATGAAGATGAAGCAGTGTAGGAGCGTCAGAGCTGACCTCATCCTTGGTGCTATGATAGCCCATGACTGGGGTTCCTCATGCAACATGGAGAAAGCAAGACTGTCATGTCTGGTCTCATGCCAGGTGTGAGGTGCAGCAGAGGGATGCTTTTCCACTCTGAACTGCTCCCTGTGGCCTCCTGATCTCTTGTGTCTAAATCCGATACACAGGAGAGAACAAAGAAGCTGAAGATACATGAACCTCGTGGGTTCCCGAGTCACTCTGGTATCCGAGCTCCAGTCAGTCACAGATCCTTTAACTGCCAGATGATGAGCGAGTATCTTCTCAAGGAACCCAAGGGATTCTAGAAGGTTCTAAATGGCATAATTAATTCCACTGGTGTATCAGGCACAACACTATACTGGCCAGCCAAAGAGGAGGCACTCCCATAACCCAAGACCAGGAAGTACTACAGAGGCTCTTCAACCTGGTTAAGGGAGTCTTTGGCCAGAGTGGAGGAGAGGGCTCAACAGCATGGCTAGGTCTCAGCTGAGGCTGTATGAACATGCTCGGGGTGGGAAATGCTATCAGTCCACGAGGCCTTCCCAGGATGGTCTTGGGCATGTGCTAGCCCTTTTTACTTGATCCTCCACCACACTCCCACTCCACCCTCAAATGGACTCAGAAACTGGCAAGAGTGTTAGTGTGATAGGTGTTGGGGTGAGGCAGATCCATTTCCAACATTTGTACTGTTGTTAACAAAGGCCATGGACAACCTAACTTACACAAGAAACACTGCCTCTTCATATGCCAGAGGCTGGAAGCCCAGAGTCAAAGTGTTGGTCACACCAGGAAAAATGCTAAGAAGTTGTCTCAAATTTCCCTCCAACTTCTGGTGGCTCTTGGCTCATGATGGCTTCCCCTCAATCTGTACATGGCGCCCTCTTGTATATCTGACACATATATATTGTCTTAGGACAGACAGGGTCATGTTTGGTTTAGGACTACAACACCTAGGTATAACAAAGTCAAGATTGTGGCATATTATGATCACTTTTAATAAATTATTCTTTTGTATGTATGCGTGTCTGTTTGTGTTCTGCATGCTTGTCTGGTGCCAGTAGAAGCCAAAAGATGGCAGATGCCCTGGAACTGGAGTAATGGACAGTTGTTTGCCTTCATGGAGATGCTAGAATTGAACCTAAGCCCTCTGGAAGAGGAGCCAGTGCTCTTAACAGCTGAACGATCTCTCCAACCAATCTGAACACTTTTATAAAGGTGGATGGATACGTCAAAACTTGGTGCGTGTAACAGGGCTGGAGAGATGGCTCAGCGGTTGAGGACTTTCTGCTCTTGCAGAGGGCTTGGGTTTAGTTCCCAGCACGCACACGGTGGCTCACGGTGCAGGGGATCTGATGAGCTGAGTCTCACTGGGCACTGTACTCACATGATGCACACACATGCATGCAGGCAAAATATTCACACACGTAAGATAAAAAGTAAAAAAGTTGATTTGTGTGGGCTGAGCTCCATATTCAGTACCTAGAGCTTTGGGACAGGTTGTAGCAGATGACTGTGCTGAGGACTGTCCTTCAATGGCAGGGGCTGTCCATAGCACCTGTACACCCTACCTACTGGCTATCAGGGGCATGCTCCACTTATGACATTCAGAATAGGTTGAGAACTTGAGTCCGCAGCAGAGCTCTGGAGCATGCTCAGACAGTAGCATTTGAAAGCAGGGGCAGGGAAGGGGGCAGTCACTGTCCATGCTGGTGCAAGTGTCAGGGAAGGTGCTGGAGTTGGGAAGATGCCTTTGAATCACTCCTGACAGAATCTTTGTATCTCCTAGAGCTTAACTCTGATTTCTGCTTGGCTGCAAACCAGCTGGCTGAAGGCCTGACAGGGCTGTTCATGTGGTCAAACCTCCTGCTAGAAGCCACTTGGCATCTTTACCCAGCCCTAGATCTCTCCAATACTTGGTTTCACCTGGACATATGGGACAGTCTTGGTGACTGTGGCCTATAGGCTGCATTTGGGGACACATGGTGGACATACATGCAGGCCGGAAAAAATAGTCATACACATAAAATAAAAATTAAAAAAGTTGATTTGTGTGGGCTGAGTTCCATATTCCAGTACCTGAACCCTTGACTCTTCCAGCTGTGTCTCCTAACTGTGGGCAAAAGCAAGAGCCCACTTTCCTAAGGAGTCTGGGGTGTTAGCTAGCCAGGTGGGATGCTTCCTTGTTGTGGTGGCCTCCCCTACCCTGTTAGAGGAACAGCCGGCTGCCCACTGGTGTTTTAAAGTGTTCCTCTGCCCAGCACTTTCTATGGCTGGTGGCAGCTCTGTTCTCAGTGTTGCCTTCCACAGACCTGTCCTCTGGTAACAGGGATAAAGGAATACAATAGAAGAGCGGGTGTGACCAGAGCAAGATGCATATGTCCCCTCCCACAGTCACTAAAGGAGTTGTCCTGCTGCTCTCACATGGGCAGAGTCACAAGCCAGTCTGGTCCCCTCTCTTCCTCTTATTAATAGATCTTCTAACTGTTACCCCACAGATGACAGAAGAAAGGACATTCTCCTTTATTACTGTGTCTACTTCTGAAGTGACTCATTTACAAATTCATCCTGGCAGCAGCTGAAGCATCTGCTGCAATTTGGACCTGGGCCCAGGGGTTGGGCAGGGGGCAAAGCTTCCTACCTGGCTGGCTTCAAATGATCATGAAGAAGTTCTTTCTCTCTTCCCCATAACAGGCAAGGCTGAGGGAGAGATGGTGCCAGGTAGGTGGTTGGAAAGCTGGAGTCTGAATTCAGTATGCATCTAAGCACAGGAGTGGTGGATGGTTTTGGCTCCCGCCTGACATGCCCCCTTTCTGCATCTCAACTACCTCACCCCACAGTGCCCCACACCCTTGATTTTTTGAGCTGTGCCTCCCAACTGTGGGCAAAATCAAGAGTCCACTTTCCTAAGGAGCCTGGGATGTTGGCTGGCCAGGTGGGATGGCCTTGACGTGGCTGGCTTCCCTGCACTGTTAGAGGAACAGCTGACTGCTCACGGTGTGAGCTGGTGGCCAGTGACAGCTTGTGAGGGGGCTGGAACAAGTCTGTTGCATCTCATGGCTATTTCCACAGCCTTTACGTCTGACCTTCTGTTGCTTTGTGGTTCTGATTACGTATCTGTTGGCTCCTCCCATTTTCAGCAAGCTAGATCACAGCCACAGAACCTCCAGTGAACACACTGTGTAAGACTAGGTTGGCTCTGATGTGGCAGAGAAAATGGATTACATATAATATTCTTGCTGAGATTTGCCTTTTAAAAACTGTTCTGGCTCCCCTTTCTCCTTAAAAAGGTGTTGCCCGGCTGGGGAGTGGGGGTGGGCGCAACAAGGGTGCTACTGTGGCCACCATGGGGTGCTGATGCTGTATTCTGAAAACTATATAGTGGAAACCTGAGGTTAGGAGGTCCTCTAAATGCAAGTCAAGCTGCAATAGAGGGGATCAGGAGTTTGCTGCTGTGTACACACATCTGCATGAAGAACAGGCAGGCCTAAGTGTCATCTCTCTTCTGGAAAGAGATTGACCTTGTACTCAGTCTAGTTAGCAACTGCCCCCTGGGCTATCCCTGTGTGGTAGAGGGCACAAAGAGAGGCTCTTTGATCAGATGTCCCCTCTTCAGCATAGTCCAGAGCCCTGCAAGGATGCTTTCCGAGCCCCCAGACTGCAAAACTGTTTTACAGGAACGGCACTGGAGGAACTTCTTAAATAATTAAATGGAGCCGGAAGAGATGGTTGAGTAGTTAAGAGCACATAATGGTTCTGCAAAGAACCTGAGTTCAGTTCCCAGCATGCATGTCAAGTTCCACAGAGAGTAGGTGCTCTTCTGGCCTCCATAAGTACCTGCACTCAATCACGGGAGCATATACATAGACATAACTGAACATAATAAAAGAAAAATTTTAAGAATAAAACATTGACAATCTACCTCACCCTTTTATAAGATAGGCAGGCTCTCTTGCCCAGGCTGTCCTTAAACTCCAATGTGGCTGAAGAGGATCTTGAACTTCTGATCTTCCTGCCTTACCTATGAGCTGCTGGGATTACAGACAAATCCCACCACATGTGGTTTATGTGGCTCTGAGGATGGAAACCATGGCTTTGTGCATGCTAAGCAAGCACTCTACAACAGAGCTGTCACCTGTCAACTATGCAAAAGTTAAGACCAACAGTGTGTAAAGAACCCAGGTTAGCACAGCTCCTCACCATTGCTGACCCCACAGTAAAAGCAACAGCCTTGACATGAGTGTTGTGCCCAACTGCTGTATCCAAGTGGGTCCCCTTGCCTATCGTGAGGTGGGAGAAAGGCATCGGCCAATGGATAAACTTTCTAGAATTCTCTACCCATTAAGCTGTATCTAGCTTTACCTATAAGATGGTAATTTATTTTTTTAAGAAGATTAGTTTTTAAGTTTTAAATTATATATGCATATGAGTGTCTCTCTGTCTGAGCAATGTGAAAATGAATGCCCAAAGTCTCAGATCCCCCTTGTGGTGGTTTGAATAGGTATGGCCCCCATAGATTCATGTGTTTGATTGCTTGGCCATAGGAGGTATGGCCTTATTGGAGGAGGTCTTCTTAGAGGAAGTATGTCACTGTGGAAGTAGAGCTTTGAGGTCTTAAATGCTCAAACTAGGCCCAGTGTGAAACACATCCAGTCTTCTGCTGCTTTCTGATCAACATGTAGAGCTCTCAGCTCCTCCAGCACCAGGTCTGACTTCATGCTACATGCTCCATGATAATGGACTAAATTTCCACAACTGTAAGCCAGCCCCAATTAAATGTTTGCCTTTATAAGAGTTGCTTTTGGGGGCTAGAAGATGGCGCAGTAGTTAAGAGCACTGACTGCTCTTCCAGAGGACCTGAGTTCAATTCCCAGCAACCACATGGTGGCTTACAACCACCTGTAATGGGATCTGGTGCCCTCTTCTAGCTTTCAGGCATGCACACAGGTAGAATGCTGTATACGTAATAAATAAGTAAACCTTGAAAAAATTGAATTAAAAAAATGTTGCTTTGGTCATAGTATCTCTTCACAGCAATGGAAACCCTAACTAAGACACCCCTGGAGCCAGAGGTAAAGGCAGTTGTGAGCCACAAGTTGTGAGTGATGGGAACCAAACCTGGGTCCTGTAAGAGCAGTAGTCTCCCTTAACCATCTTCCCAGTCTTAAAAGCCCCCTGACTCTCTCCCCTCTCTTCTTTTTTGAGTCAGGGTCTCTCTATATTATTCTGGTGTCCTAGAGCTCTCTATATAGACCAGCCTGGCCTTGAACTCACAGAGACCTGCTTTCCTCTTCCTTCCATGGGCTAGGATTAAAAGCATTCACCACCACACCTGGCAAGAACCAATTTCTTAAACATGTCTTAAAATTTTGGGGATTCTCACTAGTGTGCCAGGCAATAGCATTGCCCGTATCACAGTCATCACTAACCAGATCACAATAGCGATTGCAGCTCCCATGGTTAGCAGGCCCACACACTTCTGGAAGACCATACACTGCCACCCACCCATCTGCGTCATCCCTTCCTCTGTAGGAGTAAAGTGGGAGCACACCCAGGCTATCTCATTTCTTAACCCAGGCTATCTTGTCTCTCAACTCACTTGGAGCCACTGTCGGCTTTCTCCTCAGAGCAGCAGCGCTCAGAGCAGTATGCACCGGTTGGCTTTCTTCGGTGACTAGTCCATTACAGAGACCATTCATCTCTCATAGTTCTGGAGTCTACAGCTCCAAAACCAAGGTGTTGACAGGGCTGCTTCCCCTGAGGCCTCTCTCCTTAGTTCCTAGGTGATTCTTTCTGTTTATGACTCGTGGTCATGCCAGTGCGTGCCTGTGTCCTCATCTTTTCATACAGGAATACCAGTTGCATTGATTAGGGCTCATTACATTATTACCTCTTTAAAGACCCTGTCACTAGACACAACCACATGGGACCAAGGGTCATTTGTCAACAGATGTATTTTATCCTGTAACATAGTGGCAGATACATCCCATGTCCCTTGCTTAAGGGGAAGACTGTGACCCTGAACCCTGTTCATGGCCTTCGGTTTGGAACTTCATCAAACACTTCTGCTTGTTACACAACCAAGAATTATCATCCCCTTTGTTCTGTGACCCATGTTATTGGGTGGTCTCTTGCTAGAGGGGCTACTCCCTGCCTGATGGAAACACCAGGCTTAGAAGGAACATTAACAAGGGAGCTAACACTTTGTCACCGTCAGGTTTAGTGTGCTGGAAAAGGTGGATGACAATGTACTAGTGACAATGCCCTGAAACCATTGCTGTCCCCAGCAGGCCCTGAAAAATAAATTGAGCTGGCAAGAGAGCTAGAGACAAAAAGGAGGCAGTCAGCTGTAGCAAGCACAGGAATATACTGGGTGTCAAGAGACATGAGTGACATGCAAAGTTTTCTTTCTAGTAATTGTTATAATTTAAAAATATTATGATGCATAAAATATATGCAGTAGAGACTGGGGCAATGACTCAGTGGGTAAATAATGTTTGCCTTACAAGCATGTGGACCTGAGTTCAAATCCACAGTGTGCCAGTATTGGGGAGTAGGGTCAGACAGATCCCAGGACCTTGCTGGTGTGTGTGTGTGTGTGTGTGTGTGTGTGTGTGTGTGTGTGTAAAACAACTGAATCATCATCATTGGCTAAACTACCTAAGTCACTTACATCCCTCTGCACTGGAGGGAGCCATATCCAAGGGCACCATTCCTCTGAACTCCTTCGGGTCAGAATTACTTTGTAGCCATCCAAAAATGGTCAAGACAGACTGTGGTGAGAGCTGTGGCAAGCAGGTTCACATGAACCAAAGAGGAAGTCTGTGGATTTTTATTCCTGAACTTCAGCCTCTGGAAAAGTTTTTCTTAAGCAGTGGCTCTTCTAGGACCGTGCTGGTATTTGCTCACACAGTTTGCTGTTGAGATCTCCCCCTCCCCCCACAGACACACACAGGCACACACACATACAAACACACAGAATACACATACACACACATATATACACACATATATGAGAGAGAAAGAGAGAGGGGGAAGAGAGAGAGAGGGAGGGAGGGAGAGAGAGGGAGGGAGGGAGAGAGAAGCTTTTCTCTCCTGGTTACTTTTGGAACAAAAGATTTAGCTTTTACTGCATAATCACACAAGTTGATGGCAGCTGCCTTATGTTCCAGGGATACAAAGTAACCAGTGTCTCCATTTCCACAGGTCTTCAAAGTCACTGTCCCCTTGAGAGACAGTGGGAGTCTATAAGGACTCCCTGCTCCAGGAGGCACTCTACATTTGCAAGTGCATTATGGTTTGGCATGTACCCTCAGACTCAACACCCTGAGTAACCTCTGCACTAAGCATTGCAAATATTTTTAGTTATCCTAGTTTTACTAGGAAACTACTCTCTGGGGCATTGCATGGTGGCCCTTACATCATGAGAGCTGGAGGTTAGACTCAAAGCTGTCTGACCATAGTGGTGTACTGATTTTCTGAGAACTTCAGCTATTTTCTGCCATGCTATATACTGGCCAGGAACAGGTTGGTGGTTGGAGGGGTGGCATTTGCCTTGGGTGTTTGTTAGTATCTGTGGCTGCTGCAAGAAGTCCCTATGAGCTCTGGGGTATGTAACCTCAGCAGTTTTCCTCCTATAGGCTGGAAGCAAGAAACCCACAGTGTTGGCAGTTCACAAAGAGTAGCTCATGGGAGTAGCTGCTTGCCTCTTCCAACTTTGGGAGGCCACTAGCATTGCTTGGTATCTGGGCACACCAAGGCCAGGGTCTTCATGTAGCTCAGCTCTGCCTTCACATCACCTTCTCCTTGGCTATTGTGTAAGGCTGCACTTAGGAGCCTCAGAGCCTAAACACCTTCACATAACCTTCTCCTTGGCTGTGTGTAAGACTGCATTGAGGAGCCTCAGAGCCTAGACACCTTCACATCACCTTCTCCTTGGCTATTGTGTAAGGCTGCATTTAGGAGCCTCAGAGCCTAAACACCTTCACATCACCTTCTCCTTGGCTGAGTGTAAGGCTGCATTGAGGAGCCTCAGAGCCTAGACACCTTCACATCACCTTCTCCTTGGCTGAGTGTAAGGCTGCATTGAGGAGCCTCAGAGCCTAGACATCTGGACAGTGCTGATTTAACAACATCTGATGTGTAAGGTGATCTTCAGGGCATATTCAGCCCTTGGGATGAAGTTCTAAAGATTAGGATGTGAGGCTTTTGAGGGTGGGTTGGAGGATCATGGGAGAATCTTTAAAGTCAACCATAAACCTGGTAGTGATGACAATTACTCTTAGCATCTGTCTCGACAGTTAGGAATAATGTCACCGGCTGTGTTGAGGGGTACTCCCGTGTCCTTCCTTTTGCTGTGATAAAAAAGACTCACCAAAAGCAAATTGGAGAGGAAAAGGTTTGCTTTTCTTATCCTTGCTAGTCTGTCACATTGAAGGATGTAAAGGCAGGAACCTGCATGCAGGAACCGTTGAGAACATCGCTTGTAAGCTTGTTCTCTATTTCAAGCGAAGCTAGTTTTCTTACACAGTCCAGGACTACCTGCCCAGGGATGGTGCTGCCCATGGTAGTCTGGACAAACAATAACCAAGACACATGCATGGACTAACAGGATGTGGACAGCTTCTCAATGGAGACTTTTTCTTTGATGGCTCTAGGCTGTGTCAAGTTGACAATGAAGGCTAATCAGGATGGACGTGTATATTAGAATACTTCAACCATAAACTAGCTAGAGGCACTGAGAGAGACTGTGGTTTCCGTTATACTAAGGATGCCAGGGAGAGTTCTGTGCGGTGATGGTGTGCTCATTAGGAAATGTGTTCAGGAACTCACTCCTCCTCGGGACCTCAAGGGTTCGCCTGCCTGAAGGCCATGCTCCTGTGAAGGTACTAGGTGCTCTGGGAGCCATGGACTGCTGTGTGTGTCAGTGAAGGGACTATCACATATCAGGGACACATCCTATGTGCACACCACCTCATGTGTCCTATGCCCAGTTCAATCTAGACAGTCTTGGGGCACTCTCAGCTAAAGACCTCATAAAGCCACCCTAGTTGTCACTCAGTGGCATCAGTGCCTTCAACATGGTGATCTTTTAGACTCTTAGACAACCAACCCAGCATTTCTCTGGCAGTGACTGGCTGCCCCGGCTACCCGTTCAGAGGCCTTTGTCTACCTATGGCTCTTCTCAGCTTTCCCCAAGGCTGTTGATTTTATTACAGAGCACAGCTGAGGTCATAGTTATGATGCACAGCCTAGTACATGATTCTCCAAAAGTCACAGGAGCAGGATATTGGTGCCACGAGGGGGGTGAGGCAGTGCTTCCTTGCACAGTTCCACGTTCTTTGTTTAGACCCCGTTTCTCTTTGGTAGGCTTCCATCATCCCAGCCACAGTGGAACCTCTAGCCCAGAAGGCATGCTCTCATAGCTTTGCTTACCCATGCGGTTACTGGCTGTATATTGTTAGGTTCTATGTTGCATTTGGACCTGGAAGAGTTGTCCTGGCAGCTTTTAAATGTAAGAAGAGTCTCCTCTGAAGGGAATCAAATTGTTTCCCTCCATAGAACAGACAGAGTCCTGGCATGTTCTAGAAGGTATGGTTGATGTTATCTTCATTACACTTGGCCTTTCAGATTAAGGCAAGCTTGATGCCATAGAAGGATGGAGGCACACATAAGCAGGATGTGATATTACCCTGTAGTTACTGGTCCATCCTATACACTCAGGAGAGAGAAAGAGGAAGCATAAACTAGGTCTGTCATCATATGTCAGAGACAAAGAATGTGGAGCGCTGCTGCGCCTTAAAGATGGCGCCCGCCATTCTTCTGCTAAGGAGTAAACAAGTCCTTATTTGGCAAGAGGGTTGCACCCACCAGTGGCCTGATCTTTCGTCATGAGGCTGTAGCCAATGATAGCGCAAAACGTGGTATGGGCTCATGGGCAGTCCAACGAAGGGTATTTAAGCAGCACTCACGGACCATTCGGGGGCACACCTTTCACCATGATGTAACTACGAACTCCTGAGTAAACTGTTGCCGGAAGGAACTGGTGTGCTAGTCTTTCTTCCCTGCTGGCCAGGGTGATCGGCACGGCACAACTGGTGGCCCGTACAGGGAGTTTCCTGCTAGATTCCCCACGGGGAGTTTCTTGCTAGATTCCCCCGAGTTCCAGAACCGGTAGCAGACAGGTCGATCGATCGATCGGTAAGTGGCCGGTAAGTGGGGCCCGTCAGTGGTAAGGTCCTCGGAAGGAGGCTT
>NW_022196901.1:22724160-22725722 GCF_008632895.1 Mastomys coucha | reverse complement strand
ATAAAGGGGAGGTGTCCGGAAACTTAACCAAAATTATCCAAGGATCGACAGAACCCTTTTCAGATTTTGCAGCCAGGATGATAGAAGCTGCAGGAAAGATATTTGGAGATCCTGACACCGCCATGCCTCTCATACAGCAACTCATATTCGAGCAATGTACTAGAGAATGCCATCAGGCAATTACTCCATGGAAATCAAAGGGCTTGACTGCATGGATGAAAGCATGTAGAGAATTAGGTGGCCCTCTCTCTAATGCTGGCATAGCAGCCGCTGTGGTGCAGGGTGTAGTGCAGTATTCCAAGACCAAAACCAAGGCTCCAGGAGCTTGTTTCTCATGTGGTAGACAGGGACATTTAAAGCAACAGTGTCCCAATAGAGGAACAGGAGTTATGACACGCCCTCCTGGGCTGTGCCCAAAATGTAGAAAAGGCAATCACTGGGCAAATGAGTGTAGATCAGTGAAGAACAGTAATGGGCAACCCCTTGGACGAACAGATGGCTACACAGTTTCAAAAAATGGGATGCGGGGCCCCAGACCTCAGGGCCCTCAAATATATGGGGCCATGGAGGATCAGAACTGCTAAGAGAACAATCTGCCCAACATGAGACCCCAAGGAGGGCCACATTGGGCTCTGCAGGGCTGGACCTCCGCTGCACCTCCCGAATCGTATTAATACCATCAATGGGAATGCAGACGATCCCTACAGATTTCAAGGGACCCTTACCCCCCGGATCAGTAGGCTTATTGATTGGCAGGTCATCATCAGCTTTGAAAGGATTGATTGTTCATCCAGGGGTTATTGATTCAGATTATGAAGGGAAGTGAAAATTTTGGTATCTTCCCCCAGAGGCATATCAGAAATCTCCCCTGGGGATAGGATTGCTCAGCTCCTTGTTTTACCACAGCCTGCATGATTTGTTCCCCTCTCGAGATCAGAAAAGAGGGAGTCGGGGTTTAGGATCCACTGGAATAGACTCCATGTTCCTTAGCCTTGATTTAGAACAACGCCCCCTAGTAGAACTTAGAGTGAATGGAAAGATCATTTTAGGATTGCTAGACACTGGTGCAGATCGCAACATCATAGCCCTGAAAGATTGGCCTAAAGGCTGGCCTGTTCAATCATCATCACAAACTTTGCAAGGGCTAGGATATGCCAAGACTCCTGACATGAGCGCAAGAGAGCTCCCTTGGGAAGATCAGGAAGGACACCAGGGACGGTTCCAGCCCTATGTGCTGGAACTGCCTGTCAGTTTATGGGGAAGAGATCTCCTGAAAGACATGACTTACCGCCTTACTAATGAAGGCTACTCCCTGTCCTCTCAGAAAATGATGCAGGACATGGGATGGTACCCTTCTAAAGGCTTAGGAAAGAACTTGCAAGGAAGATCACAGCCAATAGAGGCTGTTACAAAGAGTGATAGGAAGGGTCTGGGTTTTTCCTAGGGGCCACTGAGGAAGGAATTCCCATAACCTGGAAGACAGAGGACTCAGTGTGGGTTCCTCAGTGGCCGTTATCCTCTGAAAAATTACAGGCAGCCAAGCAATTAGTTCAAGAACAATT
>NW_022196901.1:22718169-22723875 GCF_008632895.1 Mastomys coucha | reverse complement strand
ATTCGCCATGGCAAGATGGCGCCTACTTCCACTGTCAACTCCTGGTAAACAACTGCTTGCGCATGTGCGTAGAGAACTGTTTGTGCACGTGCGTAGAGTGAAAGACGCCTAGTCACGGCCCATCCCGGGGCGTCACGTGGGGTGATGAGCAAACAGCCAATCATGGGCGGACACGCTGCGCTGTGGGTGGACACGCTGCACTGTGGTGTATATAAGCAGTGCTGATTATTGGCTCGGCCCTTTTTCCCTCTGGAAGAGGGCAGTAAACGGTTGCTGCAGAAGGATCCTAGTGTCCGCGTGTCTTCTTCCTGGAGAGAAGACTGCGCGGGCCACAAAGATGTGTTCATTATATGGATGATATCCTATTATCTGTTGCGGACAAAGATATGCTGGATTTGGTTTATGGAGAATTAATACAGTTGTTAGAGAGTAAGAAATTGTTTGTTGCCCCTGAAAAAGTGCAGAGAGATGAAGTTATAAATTATTTAGGAGCTAAGGTTCATAAGATGAAAGTTGTGCCTCAAAAAATTGAACTTAGAATAGATAATTTGAGGACCTTAAATGATTTTCAAAAGTTATTGGGAGATACTAATTGGATACGTAATTATTTGAATCTGCCAAATTATGAATTGAAACCATTATATAATATACTAATCGGTGATTCAGCATTGGATTCACCTTGGCAATTGACATCGGAAGCAAGAATGGCACTTGGTAAGGTTGAGAAAAAATTGCAGAGTGCCTTTTTATAAAGATGCAAAGAGGGACAGCGGATTGTGTTATGCATTTTAGCCACATACCAACAACCTTCTGGAGTTCTATGGCAGGAAGGCCCATTGTTGTGGATTTATCCATGTGTGTCACCAAATAATTCTATAGAGTATTATCCAGCAGCCGTAGCTACATTGGCTATACATGGAATTCAACAGTGTTTACAATTCTTTGGTGTTACACCTGAAAGTGTGATAGTGCCCTATTTGGTTCAGCAAGTGAAAGTTCTGTGTGGAACTATAGATGATTGGGCCATTTTGCAGTGCAGTTATGATGGCAATATTGATAATCATTATCCCAAACATCCTCTGTTATCATTTTTTAAGGAACATCCAGTTATTTTTCCTAAAATTACTGCCAGTGAGCCTATTAAGGGAGCTCCTAATGTCTTTACTGATGGGTCTAAGACAGGATGTGGTGCTTATTTGGTGGAAGGAAAGGAACCTGTGTTATTTCAATTTCATGCAAATTCTCCCCAAATAGTGGAATTGAAAATAGTGATTGAAGTGTTTGAACACTGTGATTTTGCATTTAATTTGCTTTCTGATTCCCATTATGTGGTTAATGCAGTAAAAGCTTTAGAATTAGCGGGACCCATTAAGAGCACCAGCACTGTGTACACTCAGTTGCAGAGGTTACAAAAAGTAATTAGGCAGAGAAAAGAGCGTTTTAATGTTCAACATATTCGCGCTCATACTAACTTACCAGGACCTTTGACTGAAGGAAATGCCATAGTAGATCAATGGACCAGGATGGAGTATGCATTTTTAAGCTCCTCTTTGGAACAAGCTATTCAATTTCATAAAAATTTTCATGTTAATACAAAGACCTTACAACAAAAATTTAAGCTGTCCCACGCAGATGCAAGACAAGTGGTCCTTAATTGCCCACAGTGTGTGATTTTTCATCATCCACCCAGTTTTGGGGTTAATCCCAGAGGGCTTCTGCCCTTAAAAATTTGGCAGATGGATGTGACCTCATTTTTCAGAGTTTGGTAACCTGAGATATGTGCATGTCTCTGTGGATTCTTGTTCAGGAATTATTCATGCAACGCCTTTGAGTGGAGAAAAGGCTCACAATGTCACAAACCATTGCTTGGATGCCTGGGCTGCTTGGGGAAAGCCACAGCAGCTTAAGACTGATAATGGGCCCGCATATACAGCGCAACAATTTGTAGCCTTTTGTAAGCAAATGGATGTTTATGTCAATCATGGATTGCCTTATAATCCTCAAGGACAAGGCATTGTAAAGCGTGCGCATCGCACCCTTCAAGAATGCTTGCAAAAGCAAAAAGGGGGAATTGGCCAAGGCCGTACCCCAAAGGAAAGAATATCTCTTGCTTTATTTACATTGAATTTTTAAAATTTGGATGCCCATGGCCGTTCAGCTGCGGATCGGCAGCACGAGGTTCTGTTTGTGTGTTTCCTCAGGACCAGCAGGATCCGGTGTGGGTACCTGAGCGACTGGTGAGAAAAGTTCAACATGAAGCTCTTCAGGTTGTGCCTGGTGATTTTAAGGATATCCATAGGGATAGCCGAGCCGAGATGAGGGATCCTGTCATCATTCCCAAGACCGATGCTGCTACGCCATGATGCACAAGTGTTTCCCGCCTTTGTATTAGCAATAAAAGTTTGGATTTACCCTATTTACCAAGGAATTTAGAGTTAGCATGCTTAGGGGAAGAAAGAAATATTAGTCTATCAGGAAGTTTATATTTTGTTAGAATTAGAAATATTAGTGATCCTAGTGATTGTGTTATGATTTATAATCAGACAGCTGGATGGTTTGATATCCTTGAGGGGCTTTTGATGGGTACCTATCATTTGATGGGGATCTGGAAGTCTGTTCAGAATGTTTCTTTTGGCCCCACCCCTGTGTGTGTTTGGCCTCCTTTTGTGTTTATTGGGCAGGCTTAGGAGTGCTAGCTGTTGCCCTAGTAGGTGTCTGTGCACTCTGCCTATTTTGCATCTGTCCGATGGCAAGAGCCCAGAGACGTGAGAGGGCTCTGGTGGTGCGTGCCTTTCAAGCCATTGAGGCTGGTGTAACTCCCCAAGCATGGTTGTTGGCATTGAAGCAGTAACCACTTGTAACCCCATAAGTCTCCTAGGCTTGGACAGCCCTTGCACCCCTGGAGGCCTGCAGGCCTCACTGCACATGGGATGGGTGTTCAGCCTGTTTCCTGGGACTCAGCTCTTACACCTGGTGGGCTTTGCTCATTGCACCCAGTAGAGTGAGTGCCATGGTTTAAGCCTGTCTGCCCTTGATCGTGAGATCCTATGTAATGGAACTCGCTTGATCGAGCAGTAACTGCTTATCCTATTAAAACAAAAAGGGGGAACTGTGGAGCACTGCTGTGCCTTAAAGATGGTGCCCGCCATTCTTCTGCTAAGGAGTAAACAAGTCCTTATTTGGCAAGAGGGTTGCACCCGCCAGTGGCCTGATCTTTCGTCATGAGGCTGTAGCCAATGATAGCGCAAAACGTGGTATGGGCTCATGGGCAGTCCTACGAAGTGTATTTAAGCAGCACTCACGGACCATTCTGGGGCACACCTTTCACCATGATGTAACTACAAACTCCTGAGTAAACTGTTGCCGGAAGGAACTGGTGTGCTAGTCTTTCTTCCCTGCTGGCCAGGGTGATCGGCGCGGCACAAAAGAACACACAGCCCTGATATGCAGGTGAGCTGTCATTGAAAAATGGGCAAAGGGGTTGATGGGAAATTCGTAAGAGAAACATACAGAGCCAGTAAGCAGGAGGCAATTGTCTGACAGAACCAAGGTGAAAATTGGGAGCAACACAAATTCATTTGTGTTGACAGCCACTCTAAGGGAAGCTGTCGCTGGGGAAAAGGCTCAGTGGGTGAGAGAGCTTGCTGTGGAATTGTAAGGATTAGAGTTGGACCCCCAGAACTCATGGAAGACTGTGTTGCTGGCGGGATAAGAGCCAGGGGGATCACTGGCATAGGCTAGCTAAAAATGGCAAGCTCCAGTTTCACTGAGACCTTGTCTCAAGGAGACAGAGGGATAACACTGGGCACATGCTGTCCTCCTCTAGCTTCCACATGCATGTGCACATGTGTGCTCACTCCTACATAGCCATGTGCACATAGATACCTTATGTGCATGTACAAAGGGGGCACCTGGTACTGGCAAGGAACCAGGTTTTCATAGTCCAGGAGGCAAACAGGTGCAGCATACCTGGAGTGGGATGTCAGCTTGCTTGGAAATGAACTGGGTAGACACGACTCATCTAGAAGCTGTCACTCCGGTGCTGTAATGACAGAGGTGTTCAAGGCTGTGGACATATGTGTTGACTTTGACATTGTTCATTCAGGTGAGCAATCAGGGTCTCCTGCTCTCAAGAAGGAATCTAGTCTAAAAAACAGCACAGCAGTTGTAAAAGGTGAGGCATTCCCATCCCAGGAGGAAGGAAGAGATTTTCTTGGGCCTCCTGAAGCCCAACCTCTCCTGTCCCTCAAACCATGGATGTTTGACTTTGGTTACCCTAGAGCTTGATTCCCATTACAGAGAGGCAGCCAGTCTTGGGCTAATCAACACATGCCTGGGTTGCTTCCTCCCATCTTTGTTAAGGGAACAGGAATCAGATTCTGCAGTGGCCAAGCATGCTGATTACCCATGGAACCAGCTACACTGGATGGAGCGGGTAAAGGCAGAAGCCCTCTCAGTGGGACAGTCCTGGGCCTGAATGTCTATCCAGCTGCCTGTAAATGTGACCTATAAATGTAGCAGCAGTCAAACCACCTATGTGATAGTCTGGGAGGATACCCAGCTACCCCAGCTGTGTTACCAAAGCTGTGACCAAGAGTTGTTGCTTGAGAGAAGTGCTAGCATGAGACACCCACCTTGGACTATTTTCCAGGGAGCATGGGCTAAGCCATCTCAAGAGGGTTATTTCACCAGCCCTACTTAAAATCTCAGTCTGTCTTCCTCCTCTCCAGTCTCATGCTCTCCGTGGCTCTTACTTTCCCTACTCTCCTTTCCCAGCCTAGTATCTCTTTCCTCTAAGGTACTTCCAAGGACAGGAGCTCTAGTTTGATTGCCATCTTAAGAGCAGTTCCCGGAACTCAGAGGCACCCGATGAACCTCTTCATGAGTGAATTGAGAGGCCCTGCATGAACTGACTATGCCTGTTATCCATCTCTCAGTGCTGAACTGAAGGTTTAATGCAATTGCATTATTGCCAGCAAAAATTAAAAGCCATTCAGAGTTCATATGGAATCTCACGGGAGCCCAAGTAGCCAAAATGATCATGAAAGAGAAGAAATGAAGATGAAGGACTGACACATCATGCTTTTAAAGCATACTAGCTAGGCAAAGTCATTGATCAGTGTGGTAACAAAGAAGAAGAGAAATGTCGATGAGACGAAAACAAAAAAGGGCACATGTGGTCAGATGACATGTGACAATGGTTCCAAACCACTGGATGGGACAAGAAGGTTCAGCAAAGGGACCTGCAAAAACAGAATGGTCACAGGCAAGACAGTGAATGGTGTACCCTAACCTTACATCATAGGCTACAATAGTTGACAGAGACAAGGACATAGACAGGATCCCAGACTAGAAAACTATTAGAAAAAGAGCTTGACCTTGGGCTTGATGGTTATTTCTTGTCTGTGATGTCAGACACATGGACAAGAGCAAGGCTTGATGAATGGAACTGCATCAAACAAGGCCAACCAGGGCTCCAATGTGCAGCATCAATGGGTCAGAGGAAAGGCAGGCTAGTTAGTTGTGTTGTTGCTGTGGCAAAATGCCTGACAAGAGAAGCTTAAGGAAGGAAGACCTCGCTCTGGCTCACAGATGAAGGGAATGCAGTCCCGTGTGTTTGGAAGGCATGACTGTGGGAACATAAGGCAGCAGCTCACAGTTGGGGAGCAGAAAGAGATTGTGGGGAGCTGCAGCTGCCACTATATA
>NW_022196901.1:22711094-22718159 GCF_008632895.1 Mastomys coucha | reverse complement strand
ATTTAACCCACAAGGGCTGGGGGCTGGAGGGAGAATAAGAAGTAGTGAGTAAGTATGTATAGATTAGGAGTAAGTATATAGAGAATAGTGATAGTGAGTAAGTATGGATAGGAGTAAGTATGTAAGGATAGAAATAAAATAGAAGTAGAAATAAGAATAGAAGTAAGATGCATGTAGTAAGATGTAGGGAATAGGAGTAAGTAGGAAATAAGAGTAAGTAAGAAGAAAGTAGAAAGATGTAACTAGTAAGATGTAAGAAGAAGATATAGAAGAATTTAAAAGAAGCTAGCTAGAGAAGAAGTAAAAATGAAAGTTCCTGATTGAACTGCATGGAGAAGGGCTCGTGTTTGCCTCTTTATTTCCACTGGACGGGAAAGGCATATGACAAGAGATGAACACCAGTGCTCAGCCCACTTCCTCCCTGGACCTCTTAAAATTTACTCCAGGCCCTGACCCATGGAATGGTGCCATCCATATTCAGGGTGAGCCCCTCCTCAGTCAAACCTTGCTGGAAACACCCTGGTAGATGCATCCAGTGCTGTGTCTCCTAGGCCATTCCAAACCCACTCACTTGACAAGGGAGATTAACCAGGGAAAGGCAACCTGTGGAATGGGAAAGCAAAATTGAAACCCTGATATCCAAGGAAGCATGAGCATCCTGTATATTAAGAAAAGGATCTCACAATTCAACTAAAATATTGAATAAATGGAAGTATCAGCCAAGGACTAGAGTTAGTATCCCTGCAAAGATGGTATACAGATGGTCAGTAAGCACATGGTCATGCATCAGCATCAAACACAAACTTCAAGCAGATACTGTCTTACACATTAGGATAGCACGGTTAAGAGAAGAAAGGAAGGAAACCCACCATAGTGTGAGCTGTGGGATAAAGGCAGCAAAGCCCACAGCTCATGTGAACACAGGCATCCGAGCTTTCTTTCCTTGTGGGGTGTTCCTGTGTCCTGTCATCTGGGCTTAGATGCAGTGGCTTCTTTGTTGTTACTTTCTTAAAAAGCCAAGTCCAGATGTTTTCTCTGCCCCTGAAGTCTTGTGGGTACTAAGTTCTCCTATATCAAAATGTCTACTATCATCATGTCTCTATTATTTTGATGTGTGTAATTTAAAATGCCCAGAGGACTACACATTGTATTATTAATGCTATCTGCTCCTGGGAAGTGGGAAGAGAGAACTCCACTTCTTATCTTGTATGTTTTGAAGTAGTTTGGCATTTTCAGTAGTTTGGTATTTCTCTTGCAGTCTAAAACACTGTAAAAACAGGGCTCAATCAATCTTTCAACTCTTTAAGTAGGAAACCAGAGAGACAGGCAGCAGCTGATGGTAAAAACCAAGTGTGCCACTTCTTTGAAGAGAGGGTTGGTTTCACAATTCTGAAGACAGTGAAAACACAAACTGTGTCCTGGGATTTGGTTGCTGATACTGGAAAGGAAAAGTGAGGAGCAGAGGTGGGAGCTATGGAATCCCACTGGTGGCTCCAGAGGAGGACCAAAGAGCAAACAGTGAGCAGGGAGGGGATGATGGTGTGATGAAGATAGTGATGGTGATGATGGTGTGATGAGGATAGTGATGGTGATGATGATGTAATGAGGACAGTGATGATGATGATGGTGTGATGATGATGATGGTGATGATGGTGTGATGAGGACAATGATGATGATGATGGTGATGATGGTGTGATGAGGACAGTGATGATGATGATGATGATGGTGTGTTTAGGACAGTGATGGTGATGATGGTGTGATGAGGACAGTGATGGTGATGATGGTGTGATGAGGACAGTGATGGTGATGATGGTGTGATGAGGACAGTGATGGTGGTGATGGTGTGATGAGGACAGTGATGGTGATGGTGTGATGAGGACAGTGATGGTGATGATGGTGTGATGGGGACAGTGATGATGATGATGGTGTGATGGGGACAGTGATGATGATGATGGTGTGATGGGGACAGTGATGATGATGATGGTGTAATGAGGAAAGTGATGGTGATGATGGTGTGATGAGGATAGTGATGGTGATGATGGTGTGATGAGGACAGTGATGGTGAATGCAGTAATGATGATGATGGTGGTGAAGATGGTGGTGAGGATGGTGATGATAGTGATAGTGGTGGTGAGGGTGGTAACATTTTGTGATGGATGAATGTGTAGCCATGGTGATGATAATGTTTGTGATGAGTAAATGGTAAGATGATGGTAATAATAGTGCCGAAGATGATGGTGGTGGATACATGATGACTTGGCGGTAATGATAATAGTGACACTAGCTAATCTTTCCTGATCTCATACTCTTGTCACACAATCACAACTTCATGTGGTATGTCCTGTTACCGCCCTCATTTTTCAGATAATGTGAGTGGCATGCCCATGACTCATCACTGGAGTTTACAGGGCCATGTGGGGAACCCTGGTCTCATTCCTATTTAGAAGGGCATCTCTGACCTACCTTACCTGATATGCCTCATAGGATCTATGTGGAATTTCAGAAGTCCTGGAATTACATCTTCAACTGCAGACAGGAAAGGAACCACTAAGAGCAAAACTAAATGTGGCACATGGACACCTTTATCAGAGGGAGCTGAGCCTGTGCCCAGAGGCTGCCCAGACCACAGAGCACCAGAGATGATCTCAGAGCCAGGGTGGCAGTAGGAAGGGTTTAGTTACCAAATTTGTCTTCAGGAGGGTTGGAGAGGGACAGACTCTCTCCGGGTGGACAAGGGACTCCTTGGACCACAGTATTAGAAGTAAGTTGTGGCATTCAGTGCTCATGGTATGAAACGCCCCAAGAGGGTGCCCCAGTGAAGGAGATAAAGGTCAATGAAATGCCCAGGGTAGTGGCTTCCCAGGGAACATGGGTACAGTGTCTAGGCCACAGGACAGGGTTTAGCTCAGCAGGACAAACAGCTGAAGCATGGACTCGACTAAAGCTGGGGACAGGCAGGGTAGAAACAGATTGTGAAGGTGACCAGACAGCAGATGTACATGGTCTCTAAGGCTTCTGCTGATGCAGTCAGACTGGGGGTCCCCTGGGAGAAGCAGCCATAGACCAGAAGCAGAGGATTTTGTCATCAAAAACTGGCTGGAGTTGAGTGAGGCTGTCAAGGGGCAGGGTGCCTCTGCCTGCACTCTCAGCTCTCCTCTGAACTTCTGAGGTACCAGGGTTGGGGTGGGACAAGGGCAAAAAGGATACAGGTGGATCTGGGTAGGAAAGTGTTGTTGAAATATTTAAATCCTGGCCTGGGGTTTTTATCCCACCTTGACCCGTAGTTTCTGGATGAAACACACACAGCCTTTATATTTGCAATAAGCCTTAAACAGCATAAAAGCCGGGCAGCTGAGAAACCTCTATGCTGTTATAATTTACTTTCCTATCAATAACCCTGAGCTATTACTTACTATGTTTCATCTGGGCTGCTCTTAACTCCAACTGGCCAGCCCTCAGGGCCATGTTCTCTTGACTTCTAACCCAGGGGCTTCTCCTTCCTCCTCCTGTAGTCTCATGGTTCTTCTCCAACCTCAAGCCCACAAAAACCTAACCCCACCTATGTCTCTTCTAAGATATTGGCTATTGGCATCTTTATTTACCAATCAGAAATAACTTGGGACCAAGGTATACATGAGGACTCTCTCATCTCTGGGATTACCAGATTTTAGGGGCCTGCATTTAGCATTACAATAGACAGTAAAAGAAAGGTTCAGGGGTGGGGACTGAAACCCTTCCTGGTTGCTGTTGGTTTTAAAATCTGAGCCAATAAGACTAGCAAACTTTTCTTTGTTCACAATGGGAGCCAGTTCCATTTCTGCCTCCTTAGCCTTCAAATCATGGCTTGTTTAAGCTGTAACAACATCCATATTTCCTGCACGGAGACCATAGTCTCCCACACTGTGGCTGGGAACCACATAGTTCACCTTAGTAGAATCCCACAAGATAGGACATTGCTTTGAATCTCTTATGCCTGGCCATCTTTGATAGAAATGACTTGACAGATTTTTTTTTTTGCCTCCTGTCTTCACAACCCTCTGCAGCACTGAACACTCTTCAGAAGAGGAAGGAGGGTGGCCCTCAGGGACATTCACCACTGGGATGGTATCTCTCCATTTCAGTCATCCCTGGGGCTGTCCCTTTGATGTCTCTGCTAGAAACCTGTGGATTGGGTGGAGGCTAGAGTGGTTTTGGTTTGGCTTCCTTCTCTCCTTCCCTTCCTCCATTTCTCCGTCCTTCTGTGTTGAGGCCCTTCCAGATAAATGGCCTGTGCATTCCTGCCTGTCTCCCTCCAGTCCTGCAGCCTAGCAGACAACATGGCTGTACATCTATTTGAGGGTCAAGAAGTTTTGGTGCCTCCTGGTCAACACTCAGCTTCTGGTGAGGTTCAACTTCAAGCTGTATTGCTCTAGGGAGCTTCACATGGCCAGCTGGCTCTCCAGAAGTCAGGAGTTGAAGGCCCAGGTGTGAGTAGGTCTGACTACCTTGGGAAGTAAGGGTGTGTTCCATGCCTTTCCAGCTCAGACAGGCTCTGGCCTCCTAGGACTTACGAATAAATGGCGCAGTCCAGTCCTCAAGGGTGTTCTAACCTTGAGTCTTGCGGTGGTTTGAATAAGAATGTTCCTCACCCCCACAGGCCCATAAGATGTGGCACTATTAGGAGGTGTGGCCTTGTTGGAGATAAAGTGTCACTGGAGTAGGCTTTGAGGTTTCAGAAGCTCAAGCCAGGCCGTGTCTGTCTTCTCCTGCCAACCCAGGTGTAGAACTCTCAGCTTTCTCCATCATCACGTGTCCTGTGTGCTACCATGATGATAATGGACTGAACCTCTGAATTGTAAGCCAGCCCCAATTAAATGTTTTCCTTTTTAAGAGTTGCCTTGGTCCTGGTCTCTCTTCACAGCAATGGAAACACAAACTAAGACAGGTTTCTGTGATTTCCCATCAGTGCCCATTTGTCTCAATTTCCATTCTTATAAGGGCATCAGTCATTGGGATTAGGGTCATGCTAGTGGCTTTTCATTAGTCAGAGTGGATGTATACTGTAAAAGGACTTTATGAGAAGCAACTCTGAGCTGTTGGAAGTTGGGCCTTGAACCTCTTTTTCAGGTGTGGGCACAATTAACCCAGAATGCAAGGCAGGACCCAGTGAGATCCTCAGAGAGACATGATGCAGACTTTAGATGAAGCCTTTAGATGAAGAGTGGAGGCCAGTAATCCTGAGACAGGAACATATTTCTGGACCTGGCTCCGTTCTTCCTTCACAGACAACCCAAGGGCCTGGGAATTTCTGATGTTCCTAACAGCCAGGGACTGAGACTAGCAGCTAGCCTGAAGACTGCTAGCTACTTTCTTAAACCCCACACCAGAGTATTGAATTAAGCACCTCCCACCCTCCCTTTTCCTTATTCTTCCCTCCTCATCCTAGTAAGTGTGAAAATTCAGATATGGAGGGGGTTGGGGAAAGCAGGGGAGATGGCTCTGCTGATTGCTCTTCCAGAGGTCCAGAGTTCAATTCCCAGCAACCACATGGTGGCTCACAAGCATCTGTAGTGGAATCTGATGCCCTCTTCTGGTGTGTCTGAAGACAGCTAGTGTACACACATAAATAAAATAAATCTTAAAAATAAATATCCAGGTATGTCTTAGAAGAATCTAAAGGAAAATCCAGAGTATTCCTTGGGTATCAGGACTTATCTATTTCTGGACCCATTTCTTTTCTGTCAATATAAAGGACTGCCACCTGTTGTCTGTTGATGAAACTTCTCTAAAGCCAAGAGTAAACCAGAAGGCAAGTGCACTGGGAGCAGGCTAGCTTCCTGGAGTACTTGAGTCTGTTGTGACTTTGTGCTGATCCTAAGGCTGTGTGGTTTTAGTATCAGTGTCAAGTTCCAGGGGAAAGAGGCTGTAGCTACAGGTTGTCTGGCTCTGTGGAGGTAAAAGAGGCAGGTAGATGTTGGCCAGCCTTTTCACACTTTACCCATGTACAGGACAATGTAAATCTGTCAGACATCTTTCCATGTAGGGCCCAGGGATTTGAAGACCTTGGTAAATGCTGTTGCTGTGCATCCTGAGCCCCTACTGACTGAGCCTTCTCAAGTGGCTTCAGAGAACGGAGGAGGAGATCTTGTCCACTTTCATGTGCCTTTCCTGAAATGGTAGTTTGTATAAAGACCAGTAAAAATTTGGGTGAAGCTTAGCCTGCAAAATACAAGTTTAGAGTGAGCTTCATTCTGCTGAAGCCATCACACATTAGGGTTCCCTCTGCAAATGCTTGGTGTCCAGCCAGAGAATGTGCATACTAGCATCCCGACCACTGTCACTACCTGTGTCAACAGTGACTCAGATGCTGTGGGAATCTATGGTTTGGGTCTGTGTTACAATGCACTAGGGCAACTGCCATAGAGCAACAGGCCATCAGTGCTCAAAGTGCCTGAAACTCAGTAATTGGGCTGGTAAGCATGGTGGGTGCTCTGAAGGGAGTCTTTGGGTTAAGCCAGTTGGGACTATTCTGGAAGTAGAGTGCCTTCTTTCAGTATACAAGGAGAACAAGAGGCTTTTCTGCATACAGTCACCAACCACTCCACCCTATACCCTGATGCCAGTAGCTTGCAAGAGCATGTGAGCATCTTATAACTGGCTATATCATTCTGCATACCAGTAGGGGGAAGGGCAGTGGCAAGTTCTTGCTGGGCTCCATTTAGCTCCTACCACATAGGAAACACCCTCAAAGGACATTTTCCAAAGGTTATGTTAAGATTCCATCACACTAGAAAACCTCTTTCCCCATAAACCCAACACCCTGTACGGAAGTGCTAGTCTCCTCCAAAAGAAAACCTCAGGAATACAACAGCTGGTTTTGAACCTTTAATAAAAGTAAAAAAAGAATGCAAAGAACACAATGCTGCAAACTCAGCCTGGCTGTGAGCCTCGCTGGCTGTGAGCCTCGCTGGGTGTTCAGATCAGGGAAGTGAGTGTGGCTGGACTAGTTACCATTTGCACAAACTCAGTCACTTTGGTTTGGTGTAACTGCTATAACTATTGGCAGAAGCACCCTTCAGATTCACT
>NW_022196901.1:22643040-22709867 GCF_008632895.1 Mastomys coucha | reverse complement strand
TCCTTTGGGCACTGACACAAAACTGCTAGTTGGTAATTCATTTTGATTCAAGGCTTTAAAATATGGCATTTGCTTTGAATGATGAGTGAACTAATACTCAGGAAACTGGCCCCCTTACCTGACTCTCACATACAGCCTGGGATGGAATGTTCCAGTGCAGACAGGTGTGAGGGTGGGGGAGCAAGGTAAGACTTTTAGGTAAGTAGTCCTTGCCTCCATTTGCTAGTCTAGACTAAGTGAACATGTCTTTAGGAGTCATTTATCGTCAGCACAATCTAAATGGAACATTGAGAAAAAGATCATCTTCATCACACCCAGGACCAGTGTCTCCGCATCCTGCTTCTGCTCTGAATCATGTGCTAAAGCTCAGTCACTGTGAGGCTTTTCCGGAACACCCTGTGTGGAAAAGAAAAAGAGAAATCAGTGCTCTAATGTTGGGGCTAAATGACTGCCTGGGGATGGTGACAGGCTCAGGGTGAGTTCCACTACTGCCCTTCAGGCTGCCAAGCATGTACCTATGAAGTTATGACAATCCCTACCTCAGAGAGAGCGGTGCTGCTAATAATGCCTTTCTGTAAGCCTGTTATGCACGGAGAAGCCTCTAGTCACAGGAAACAGCACCATCAGAGCACTGCCACCCATGCCAAAGTAGGACAGGTGCACCCGAGAGCTGACCCGGTGCAACTAGGGCACTATTTTAAATGGGATTTACTTGTGGAAAAGGTAGGTGGCTTCTGCTGGAGCCTGTCAGACCTGAGGCCTCTGCTACACCTGCCTTGCAGGTCAAGCCTAGGAGTCACTGCTTCTGGCAGGCCTGCAGAACTGACCATGTGGAGGATGCTGTCTCCTAGGTAGAGCTGATTGGACAGAACAACCACAAGCTGCCAATGAGGAGAGAGAAACCTCAATTCACACGTCCTCTGGGAGCAGAGACCTCCTGTTCTGTTCAGGTCTCCCAAATTCAGCATCCATCCTTAGAGAATAGCATTAAGATCCTGTACCCATGAGTGATGGATAGAAATGGGATCCGAGTCAAGTCACCTAGGAGTGTGGCAATGCCTTCTAGAAAACAGGCTTCCCCAAAAGCTGACATAAGGAAGTCTCTAAACAAACTTAAAGTAATTTAGGTATTTTTCTTCTTCCTGATTTTCAGTATAGTCCAGGCTCATCTTGAACTCAGAGATCCATGTTTCTGTCTCTCAAATTCTGGATTAAAGGCATGCACCACATCTAACCTAGGTTAGACTCTTGATAAGTTACTTGCAAAGAAAAATCAAGCCACCAAATTATACTATTTACTGATTCCACAAACAAAACACAATTTTAGAATGTACAGTCCTCAGGAGGCTAAAACTAGGTTTGTATTAGTATAAGAGGGCAAAAGACCAGAAAAGCCACCGGTGGGCTGAGACTCACTGGAACATGGGCACCTGGCTGCCCACTGGAGCTGGGACACAAATTTGTGTATAACTGTTTTCATATGCATTTGCAGGGCAAATAGCAAGCATGTGCTTTATGTTAAAGGGTCAGGTACTATACTAATGAGTAGCATGGATCAAATGCACACACTTGAGCAAACATCAAGTTCCATATTTAAAATATACTAATAATGCCTTCTACTTCATAGCTTAAGGCTCCATTAGTAGCAGTGGGCGTGGTCAGCACAAGGCATGGACAAGTCAGTAACCTGCTCATGTGTCTCAGTGACTCAGCTGTGTCAGCAGACAACAGCGAGACACACTGAATATAAAAACAGGTGCAAGCTCTATAGTTGGTGTCCCTGTGAGGTGAGGTGACAAGAAGCTGATATACAATTGGCTGCTATTTGCAATCTGAAACTTCACTTTTCTGAGAAAGGTTTTTAAATGAAAACAGCCAACAACTGCAGATTCTAATAAATGATGACATTACTTTCCTCTAAGCACAGCAGCTGACAACAAACCTGCTATATTTTCAGACACACAGAACAAAGGGCACATAGAGGAAACACCTTGCTCAATGCTATAAGCAGCCCCTGGCTTGGGTGCCCTTGTGAGTAACCAGGCTCACAAGACGTGCAAGCAGGAACAAAGAGGCCTGACAAACAGTAGGAGGGAAGCAAGAGTTCCTAGAATGACAGTCTTCAAGCTTGCTTCCTCTGTCAGTCATCACTAGGTATATTGACCGCATGCTTCAGTGTCTGCTCCTCCCCAAGCACCCTGACTTCCTAAAAGAACAAGAGAGCCTTGGCCTCCACAAGCTACCCCAGAGTCACAACTCCTTTCTGGCAGAAACTAGTCAACCTGCTCGGGGACAACTTGGTCCACAAGCCCAAGAAATTCTCTGCTAGACTATGAACAAATCTCAAAACACAGGGGCACCAGGAGCCCTTTCCTTCCTACTGATAACCACTGGGGTGTGATGAGAAAGGGCAATCGTGGGAGAGAAGTGCCTTCTTGTTTTCACTTGAGATGGATTTCTTTTTTAATCCAGCTCAGGCAGGAGGTATTTTTGGTTTCAAGATAAGGTCTCTATGTTCAGCCCACACTGGCCTCAACCCAACCCTCCTGCTTCAGCCTCCTGGGTGCTGGGATTACAGGTGTGTCCTACCATATCTGGCTGGCTTCTGGTAAGATTTTTAATACCAAGGAAAGCTTCCTAACTCTCTCTTATGAACAAGAAAGTTCAGTTTCTGACTGGCTGTGATCTTCAGAGGGTTAGCAGGAACAGAAGAGAAAGAAACCTCAAGTTCTATCCTTTTACAATGACTTATATGTTTTGAGATATCCAAGAGGCCTTCAAATTCAACTTCATGTCACATGACCATTTAAAAATAGCATGAAATGGGGCTGGAGAGATGGCTCAGCGGTTAAGAGCACTGACTGCTCTTCTAAAGGTCCTGAGTTCAAATCCCAGCAACCACATGGTGGCTCACAACCACCTGTAATGAGATCTGACGCCCTCTTCTGGTGTGTCTGAAGACAGCTACAGTGTAATTATTTACAATAATAAATAAATCTTTAAAAAAAAAAAAGCACAAAATACCGAGAAAAGCACCCAGAGCTCATCTCTGCGCATAGTGGCTCTTTCTAGTCACCTTTCTATAAAATTCTCTTTATTTCAGCCCATGGGCCAAAGTCATCTTGAAATAACGTCCACATTTATTTTTAAAATTACAGTGTGTTTAAGTGTCAATTGCTGCCTGATGAGGAGTCCTGCTACCAGACTCTGAACTGAGCTGCCCAGCACTTGGAAGTGGCCCTGCTTTCTCTCCTAGGGAGAAGAGACAGAGTATTCACATGAGACGATTCCTTTACACAGTGGTCAAGCCATGTTCCAATGCTCTCTGGATGACTCCTTACCTATGCATGCGTTTAGGTGCTTTTTGGCAGGGTAGTGGTTGCTGACCCAAGCTGTTGCCTGGTTTGTCCAGACAAGGAACACTACCCCATTATTGTCTGTATCCGCTGATTTTGCTAAATGATGCTTGAGAGCTCCTGACAAATGGTTATATGAACTTGGAAAAACCACAGGACACAGAGCAATGCATGTAGGCATTCTCAAACTCTGGCTGCTGTCTAGCATGGATGAATGAATGTTTACAAATCTATATACCATAATTTAGGGAGGACCCAGCTAAGTATCATTTTATATTTAACATAAACTGTTGCTAATGAATCTGAGTAAGACATGCATCAACAATGTATGTGTCAAGTGCCGAGGGACAGCAACTGCTGCACTTACCATAGCTAACTGTCGTCCTATGTTTCCCACTGTAACACCTCCTGAGAAAAATATACACGGGAGCCAAGAACGGATATAGAGGAAATCAGGGGACGTGTACCTAGGGAGAAAAACAAAACAGCCTTAACTACGCAGGCAGCTCGTGGTTCAGGATTCCTGAAATGTGGGAAGAGAGACATTTGTGGGCTAAAGTTATCAAATGTGTCCATGTTTTATAGTCACCAGACTTTCCTCTCAGAGTTATCAATAGTGAGTTGTTTTTGTTTTTCCCCCGCTACGTACTCCTGACTCTCTTGGAACTCATTCTGTAGACCAGGTTCACCTTAGAGACTGCCTCTGCCTGAGTACTGGGATGAAAGGTATGAACCATTCCCTTCCCACCCCACCCAGCTGGGTGGTGAGTTTTCAATAAAAAGAGCATTTCAAGATTTTCATGTTATTTTGCCTAAAAACCATTTACATTTAACAGGTGTTATTATAAAATCAAAGTAATATTCTAAACGCATACTTACTGGTAGACACCATTATACACAAGAAACTGAGTGATCAGTGTAGCTAGGAAGGCGATGGTGATCCCGAGCCCCAGGCCGCTTCGGGAACGATCAAATGTCCACCACAAGCCCAAAGACAGGGCTGCTAACGTCAAAGACAGCTGGACATTATTGGCAAAATCTAGTTTCTAGTGATCCAAAAGTTAAGGAAACATTTTATAATTTATCATTAAAAAACCCTAAACCCCATAATTACTTACAGGGCGTATTACTATATAGTAACTGACTGCCTTGAATGATGGCACATGACCAATCCTGATACCTCCAGGAAGAACCAGCACTGGCTTCTAATAATGAATTTTCTGACAGCTGGGAAACTTTGCTAAGAACTCTCTCTACTCTCTCCCTTACTTTTCAGTGAGTGGAAATAGGGGGGCACTACCTCCATGCTGTCCCTGTGTCACCTAGGCAGTAGGCAAGTGAACTGATTCAGTGCCTGTCAACCAGCACTCAGAGCTGGCTGGCAGGAATGGGCCCCCAAAGTGCACATACCACTTGACAATATTTTTTACTCCAAGCTGCTCTAAAACTTAGCATTTGAAGAGTTTACCATCAAATTGGCCATTTTCATAGGAAATGCACAAACAACAGCATACTGCATGAAGGGTGTATGCCAGCTCTGGTCAATGGAAGCGTGGGGACCTCCTGTCCAGCCTTGGCCTTCTGTGACAGACTAGGAACAGGGCTCTCACTAGCATGGGACACATCCGTGGGTTAGAAGGCAAGAGAGGACAAAAGCCCGCTGAGCCACAGGAACCGAGGAGCAGAGAGCAAACCTCTGCTTCTGCTGGGAGCCCAAAGCCCCAGAACTCCTGCCAAGTGAAAGCTAAGCCACCCTCTAAAGTACAGGAACGAGTGACGAGCAGCTACATTTAACATGCCCTGCCACAACCCAGATGATCCTCTGGACACAGACACCAACTGAGGATACGGCACTGGCGTGGTTGATGCCAACGAACACCGCAATACAGCGCATGACGCTGGCCCACTCTCTCTTGAACTTGTGTGGTTCTCCCAGGTGACTGTCAATACAGGGATACAGTAAGCCGACCACAGCTATTTAAAGAAAAACAAAACAGGATTAGGATATACTGGTGAAAATCAGTCCTTGTTGTCATTATTAGAATCCAAACCATTTATTTCCCTAGGCAGTTTGTCACCTGTAGCACAAGGTACTACTGTGCATACCCTGTAAGAAAAGGCTGTGGGAAGGCCACCCCACACTGCTTTCTTTCTCTTGGCCGTGACCTGGCCCCAGTAAAGACAAATCTCATACTGTGAGGAGGGCAGGGCCCCAAGAAGGGAGGCTCTGCTTTCAGTCCCAGGCCACCCTTGGATGGACAAGCCTCCTCGAGTTTGTTTCCTCATGTGTGAAATGAGGATTATGTAAGTAAAGTGGAGGGCAGAGAAGGTTCTGTGGTTCTCAGTTAGGAAGTGTCACAAACACAGATCAGATTCCAAAATATTTGGAGACCAGAAGTTGGGCATTCCAGAAGACTCGAAGAGAGTAAAACACAGGAAGGAAGGGACTGCCTGCTTTACAAGTGGGAGAGGCCCTATGGACATAAGGCACATGTGAATTGCAGCTAAGTTCAATACCTCAGAGTCAGGCTGCCATTCCACCTCGTCTGGTGGAATGAACACAGGCATTCAGCCTCTCAGTGGTCAGAGGGTGCCGGTTCAGCCTCACATTCAGATAAGGACAGAAGCTGTTTACATATTCCTGGGGTTCCCTCAAAACTTCCATCACAAACATGATGCTTCATGTTGATGATAAATTTTCAAATTCACAGAATCAAACCATTATGTTCTATATGTATGAAAAAGAGAATTCAAATCTCCATCTTATTCCCCAAGGAACTATTAAAAGCTGGGGATAATAGTTTGGTGGCAGATGATTTGTCTAACATGTATGAGGCCACCCCCAGTCCAAAACACCAAGAATGTTCAACCAGTACAACCATAAAGCGGTGGAATCCTTTGAAAACAAGCATGACAACTTCCTCCCAGTGGCTACTTCGATCATCCTGGTAGAAGCACACAACTGTCACGAGGCTGACCCTCATAATGCTACAGGTGAGCCTGAGAGCAGCCTTGGGAATCAACAGCAAGTGTCCTGCATCCTACATTTAACCCATGACTCAGCTACAGCACAGCACCCCAAGCCCAGCACATAAAGCATAGGCAGGCAGGCAGGCAGGCAGTAAAAGCTGGCTTCAAAGCAGAGAGGCACTGCTCCTGCTGACCTGTGGCTACAGACGGGAGGAAAGATGTACCCACCTACACAGAACAGAACAAAGACAAGCAGGGATGAGGGGCTTGAAACACTTGACAAGTGTTTGTCAATGCTGTACATAGTAAGGTATGCAGGGATCTGTTGGGCTGTAATTACTCAACATTTTTGGCAAAAGCAGCAAAATGATCAAGGAAAGAAAAAAGAAGTCTGTGGCACTGTCACAAGTTTTGCTGGGCCTGAAAGGTGATAGCATAGGTGTGCTTAGGCCCAAAGGCTCCTCCTTTCCTCCCGTCCCAAGCCTACTGGGCACGGAGTTCCAGAAGGCTTGGCGGCTAGCCACAATCTGCAGAAGGCAGAACGGAGAAGTCTGTCCCCTGGCAACTGCCTCTTGAGCGCACGTGATGGTTTGTTTTCAGTTATCCAGCGAGGTAGCACGTTTGCTCGGCTAGCCAATAGCCGCGTGGTGCTGCCCTCACCAGTTCTCCAGGCGGCCAATCCTGACTTCTGGCTCAGCGAGACATCTGCGACTCATCCACTTAAACTGCCAATTATCTCCTGACCTCATCTCCATCACTAGTCCCTCCAACTTCCGCCTGTCGCTTGCCAGCGTCTGGGGTTCCCTACCCTCTCCGTCCTCCCTTTCTTGAAGGGACAGCTGACGTGTCCCTTCTTCCCTCACCCCCAACCCTAAGAACAAGGAAAGGCACTCACCGGCTGCCGTGCCACAGCACGGGGGCACCCACCAGGCAGAGGAGAAGATGGTGGCAATCACCTCGTCCGGGAAGAGCGTGACATTCCGCTGGATCTGCAGCAGGTTGAGCACCAGGGCAAGGACCACTCCAAATGAGAAGAGCACTAGGCTCCGCTGCACCAAGTCGTGGTGCCAGCTGCCCGGCCGCGCGCTGCATCCTGCGGTTCCCGCGCGCTGGCCCCGGGGCGCGTGCTCGGGCTCGGGGACTCCGGGGCCCTGCGGACAACCGGCCGCAGCAATCATGCCTCGCGGGAGGCTGTAAGGCCTCGCAGCGCCTGCGCTTGGATGGCTCCAGACGTGGTCGTGCAGCCTGGGCATCGGCGGCCAGGCTCACCGTGGAAGGTGTACGCCACGACACCACACGTAGCGCGCCCGGACGGCCCAGGAGCGGCCGCGGCCCCGCGCGGGTTCCGCTTATAAGGCAGGTTGCCGCCGGCGCCACGTGACCTCACCCAGCCTATCCACCGCCCGCGCGCCCTGCTGGGGGCGTGTCTTCCAGCGGCCCCGCCCTGTCCGCGCGCTTGTCCGCTCGGGGTCTGGTGAGGCCGCGGGAGCCAATGGGAGGAGGGCGACCCATATGACGCATGCACACGCCACCAGGGGGTGGGGCTGGTGCCCGGCACGCGCTCGAGCGCGCGCTATTCGGGCAGGCACCAGAGCGGGCAGCCTAGGAGTCAGATGGTCCGACCTGGCCCTGCCCTGCAGTGCGTTGCAGGACCTCGGTTTCTGACATAATGAGGTCCGCGCAGGTCCTTTCCTTCAGGGTCCTGGCGCAACACCGGGAGCGCAAACCCTCTTGAGTTCTCTAAGACCTGGGATCGCTTGGGCCGGCTGCTAGTGGCAGATGGTCTGTAGGTTCACAGCTCAGTCCTGGGCGCCCCCTAGCCAAGACCCCACGGGGTAAAACCACAGGGTGGTGAGCAGGCCTGAAAAGGCACCGTGTGTGTGTGTGTGTGTGTGTGTGTGTGTGTGTGTCCTTAGGTAAGGAGTGTGGCTCTGTGCCAAAAGTGTAAAACAAAGTCACCCCCCTAAGCAGGCAGTTTCTCAGAGTTCATGGGGGCTGTCACTTTCCCAGCGTGACAAGGGTGTGGGGACCTGGCTATCTTTCCCTCACAACCTGTCCACTCCTTTCTTAGCCATGTTGATGGTTCTACGCGTTTGAAGAGCTTGAAGCTGTTTTGACTTCAAGAAATGTTGCAGTTTGGGTCTTGGCCATATTCCACACTCTGGCCAGTTCAAGCATGTGAGGCTGCATACACATACAGGGGTGGGAGCAGCAGTACTGTATACTGTATTACAGCAACCTGGGAGCCTTTTTGACAGCAAAAAAGCAGGAGGGGCTGCCCAGTTCCAGCTGATAGGAAGTTGTTAAAGACAGTGAGTCTCTGCTGTGGGATGCAGCAGGTGCTGCCGCTACCACCCATCATCAGCTGCTAGTACTCTAGACAAATGTTGAGAAAGCGACACCTGTGTAAATACACACAACTTTGCCCCTAAGGAAAAGACACGTCACTCACAGGAAACTTGGCCCTAAGGAACAGACATGCCAGTCACTTGCAGGAAGCTGGCATGATGGGACAGGCTCAGACCCTGCACCCATTCTCCAGCACCATGCATCTGTCTTGTGAGTACTGAGATGTAATTCAGTCCCTTTTTCTCAAGCCATTTTCTTGTCTTTACAGATTCTCCCCCTGGATGTTTTTCCTGTTGTTATAGTTCTTACTAAGCAGGCTTAGAGGTTCTAATAATACTTTGTGTATTTTTGTGATGCTTGCCTGGGGGGGGGTGATATCTTCAGACAATTAATCTGTTACCAACTTGGTTGTTTCTTCTGCTTACCCAGTATTAATGCGGTCTAACCTCTGCTGCTGCTTGACCATCTCATCTGCACTGGGACAAAGCAAGCTGTGGTCCTAAACCCTGGTGGCTGTTGTGATATGCAGACCAAGGTGCCCTGTGGACCATGAAGGATACATCCTGGGGTCTGGTTTTCTGGGGTCCCACGGGGGCTGCTATGGGCTCATGAGCAGTTTACCCTCACTTTCAGTGAATGAAGAGTTCATAGGGTGGCAGCAGAGAAGAGTTCAAACTGAGGCTCTTGGAGATGCAGCCTGCCTATCAAAAATGATAACCAAGTATTCCAAGGCCTGCTTGTTTTTCCTCTGCATACTGGAGATGGAAGCTCAGGGTTCCCTTCCCTGGTCCTGAGGATGAGTGGGGTTGCTAGGGAGATGCTTCTGAGGTGCAGCTCCTTGGCCCTTCACCATACCACTTCATGTTAATCATTACAGCTTTGCTGATTGCAGGTGCTTCCATCTACTGAGAACTGGAAGCACACAGACACACTGAGCCACACATCACTTTTTATATCTCTGCCATTCTTTCTGGGATAATATCAATTATCATTTGTGACTCTAATTCTAAAAATGGACTAGATAAGGAAATAGATTGGCTATTTTAATGTAGTCTCACCCCCTGTTCACTGTAGACTGCTCAGAAAATAGAATCCTATCTGGGGCAAGATAATGACTTGGTCTGTAAAGTGTTTGCTGAACAAGAATAAGAAGTGAAGTTTGATCCCCCAGAACCCACTTAAGGAGACACATATGCAGTAGTACATGTCTGTCCCAGTACTAGGGAGACAGAGAGGAAGGACCGTTGGAGCATGGTGGCTGGATGGTACACCCAAAACTGAGTTCTGAGTTCAGAGAGAGACTCAAAAAAAGGTGGAGAGCAATTGAGGAAGACTTGGGATATCTATCTCTGACCTCCACACACATGCACATAAATACACCTGGACACACACATGCCATCTTTCATCCCTCCACTGAGCAAAAGCTGCCATTAAGATATCAAGAGTATGTATTTCTAAATATGTTTCTACACGAAAGCCTATGTGGCTTTTTTTAATTTTTATTTTGTGAAACTTACAATTTTTACTGTGTGTGTGCCACATGCATGTAGGAGGCCCGGAGAAGACACAGAGCTCCTGAAACTGGATTTACAGATAGTTCTAAGTCACCATGTGGGTGCAGGGAACCAGACTTGAGTACTCTGGGTACCCAAACTAGCCAAATCTCCTAACCATCTCTAGTCACCCTGCTTCTGTTTTCTAAGCATTTATTTATTTATTTGTTGTGTGTGGTAGGAGGGTTGCTTCTCTCCTTCCATGTATGTCCTAGGTATTGAATGCCAGCTTCCATCCACTGAGCCATCTTGCTAGTCCCTGTACTACGTCTAGAGTCATACTTGATAAGGCAGAACCTGTTAACAGGTAACCATGAACTTCTTCAGAACTGAAACTCCATTTTTATACTGTGGAGCTCTCTCACTGAAGGCCTCTAGCCATCTCTAACCAAGTGGTTGTTCACATATTCAGAAGGTGTACAGCCTTCTTCAGGTTACTGCTACCCCTTCACCCTTTCCTAGCCTCAGGCCGCCATGAAGCTGCTGCCTGCCTCTGTGATTGTGGTGTGTGATTGGGGGGTTGCTGATGTTCTGAGCATTCCTGTAAACAGAATCATTCACTGTGTGGTCTTTGATGGTTCTTTTAACAACAATGCTTTCAAGACTTATCCAAGCACAGTAATGCTTTGTTTCTTTTTATGGCTGACTAGTATTCCATTGTGTAGTATACTATATTTTGTCTGTCCCTCCACTGGCTGATGAACATTTGAGTTGTTCTGCTCTGTGGTGATTATGAATAATGCTACATTAAAGATGTGTGCACAGCTCTATGTGTGCATTTCCACTTCCCTTGGATCGAATGACAAGAGTGGAATTACAGGTCTCACAGGAAACTCCACGCCATTCTGCAGCTCCATTGGCACATTATGAGGATCCCCGGGAGGTACTGGGCAGCTGGGAAGGAAGGTCATAGGATTGTCATAGTACAGACCCCTCTTGGTTATGAAGAGGTGAGAGGGAAGAGAGAGAAAGTCCAGTAACTGTGAGGCTTGAACAGGTTGATTCTGGTCTCTACTGGGGATAGACAGGGGTCAAAGGACAAGGCTTCTTGGGAAGTCAGTGGTTTGGGGTGATCCTCAGTTGAGGGAGTGTTGTGTAGCTATGCCCTGAAAATGGGAAACTCTGCCTTGTGTGGGGGTGGGGAGGCAGAGTGGGGGCAGAAGTCTCAGAAAGCTCAAGAGGCTTAGGAATTGATGGAGCCTTAGTGGAGATCATCATCTAAGCTCTAAGCCGTTGCTGGGGAGAGGAGACAGAGATGCCTGCAAAGCATGCAAGGAAGCTCCAAGGATGCAGATTCTGTGAGTCCTTAATCATGCTGGAGTAGGTCATAAAAAAGCAAAACAAAATACTACTTTGTGTGTGTGTATGTACACGTGTGCTCACTTCCACAGCATGGAAGTGAGCAGCTGGGAAGAGGCCCCTAGCCTGGGAAGAACCCATGTGGAATTAGACTCCTGCTTTTACTTGTGTTGATTCTAGAAGCAGGCAGCATTTGAGCCCATGGAATAGAAGTGCCAGGGTAGCAGACCTGGGGCAAGGGAGGCCTACTTAAAGACAGGCCAAGGCCAGCAGAAGCAGAGGACATTGGATTGTTAAACACCTCATTGCTTCCTTCTGGTATGATCTGCAAGGATTAGCTGGTGTAAGACTTAAGGCAGGAGACTTAGGGAAGGGCCTGCTTGGAGAACTTGGCTGTTGCCTCCTGGTTTCTTGAAAGTCAGATAACAGTTTAGTTTCAGTTTGTTGACAAGGGACTTTAGCATAGGTGGGTCAGGCTGTTTTGTTCTGCCCTCTGGCAGCTGGGCCAGGTGGAACCAGGAAAATTACGTGACACCTCTGGTCCCTGGTGGGCAGCTGGCCAAGAGCCCAGAGGGTGGAGTTGAAGATGAGTGCTTCATGGGGAGATGCTGCCTATATGGGTCAAAGTCCAAAACAGCCTGATGACCTGGAGCTGGGCTGCTGGGCTGCATGCCACCCAGGAGGGCAAGGTGTGGTTGACTAAGGCTTCTGAAGGCCAGCGTGCCTGACAGAGGCTCACAGCAGGTTTGGGAGCCAGAGGCTGACAGTGTGGCAGGGACAAAGGTAGGGACTGAGGGTGGTAGGTATGTGCTAGGTACTCTGTGTCCTCTGTTGACCCTCAGGATATACTATCGTTTGGAAATAGAGTCCCTACAGATACAGTTAGGATGAAGTCACGTCATCCTCCCCTAGTTAGAGGAGAAGGGGGCCAGATCCCCTCAGCTTCAGAGGCTGGGGGATACTCTCCAGGAGAGGCCAGGGGTGAGTCTCTGTTGGTGTAGGGCTGCGGCAGCAAGGAGCTGTAGAGAAAGATCTGGGTCTGCAGCATAGGTGGGCTGCAGACCCACTCTGCTTTCTGCTGATCCCCTAGCCTGTGGCCCTCAAGGAAAGGCTGAGGTGTCTGTCCTAACCTCAGGCTCCCAAATGAGCCCAACTAGGAAGAGCCAGGACTGCACTAGCAATGAATAGTAGTGCTCTCATAGTGGGGTTTGCCTTGCTTCCCCTGCCCCCTCCTTACTCTCCCTCAATACCTCCAGGTCTAACTTCCTCTCCACTCCCTCTCCTTCCTCTTCTCCTCCCCCCCTTCTCTCTCACAGACTCCATTCCTTCCCTGTCAATTGCTCAGTGAGAAACACAGAGGTGGGCAGATGTCAGGAACTCACACTCTTGCTCTGAATTCCCCATGGCTGCTGAAATAAACGAGCAGAAGCATAGCAGCTCATAACAATATGATTTTACCATCTCAGGGGCTGTGTACACCCTAGGAAGACCTGTTTCTGCCCTTGTTGACTCTTGGAGGCTGCCTGCTTCCCTTGGCTCAGGGCATCTTCCTCTTGTCCCTCTGACTATATTGATTGTGTCTCTTACTTCTCCTCCTGTCATTTCCAAAGACTTGATGTTTACACCAGAACCATCTAAACGACCCAGTTGCAAGTGTGTGTGTCCTCTAAGTGCACAGCTGGAAATGCCTGTGTTCAACATAGGAGATAGCTTGAGGCCTTCCGGAGGTGATGAGGTGGAATTTTATTTCATCTCAAGGGTTTTCTCATAACCACATCTGGAGTCCCTTTGTCTTCCAGGCCACACTTTACAGGGTGAGTGTCAGGACCCAGCTATGTGTGTACCAAATTAGACCTGAAGATAGCAGCTCAGCACACTGGCTCCTGTTCAAGCATATGCCAAGAGCTCTGGAACTTCAAAGACAGTGTGGTAGCCCAGGCTGGTCAGCCCACTCCAGAGGCTAGAGAGTGACAAGTTCTAGACCATCCTGGGCAAGAGATGGGATGTAGTGAGTGGAAGCAAAGCCCCAAGTTCAATCCTAGCCACAACAACAACAACAAAAAGGGAGAGAAGTAAAGGGAGAGGTCCCTCAGATACTTAAAGCATCCAGCCAGCATGTGGACAGAGGAACCAGCAAAGCCAAGACAGGCAGAAGGCAGCCTCTGCTGTATGGGGTACTCCAAGGACTCCTGAGCAAGGAGATAGAGCTGGAAAGACAAGCCAGGAGGAGGCCTGGGCAGCACACCAAGGAGCATGGCTTTTGCTGTGGGGCTATGGTGTCCCCAGACTGTTCTTGCTCCTCTGTTTCTGTTGATGGTAGTTGAGTTAGGATCCTTTCTCTCTGTGGTCACATGCTATCCAGGCCTAAGTCTGTGTTATAGGGTGTAAGCAGGCGTGTGCACAGTTACAGTCATGCTAAGCAGCCAGGTGCACTCCAGATGCCCCCATTCCCCCTTCTCATAGAGGGGACCACACTCTCTTCCCTGTTCCTGTCTCCTTAAGAAAGCTAGCATGCACCCCAATCGATACCATGGGCTCAAGGTCATGTGTAAACTCAACATTGTTTCAGTAGTTAATCCCGAGATTAACATCAGACTTCCTGTTGCACAGTCACCTCCCATCCCTTGGGAAACTGCCACAGCTTATGTGCACTGCAAGTAAGAACCACAAGATTGGCAGGTGATATTTTAAATATGCCACGTGGTCTCCCTTGTCCACAGCGGCACCAGTTCAGACCTGGCCTGTGCTTGTTTGCCCTGCATGGTCTATGGTCTTCATAGGTCCCGGCAAATGAGGCAGTGCTGAGTATTAACACACATGGATCTCTTCAAGAAGCATCCTGAGGGCTGCTGCTATTAGCAGGGAGAATGCAGATTGATCATCTCTCATGCTCACTGCAGCCTGGAAGGCTACAGCTTGGAGTCTCCCTGGCTGGTGATGGGGAGGTATCTGGAGAGCACGAAGGAGCTAATCTGGTAGCATGAGGTGGGTCTTGCTCTGGAGCTGTATGGGATATGAGAGTGGACACATGCATCCCACTTCTGTCTCCCAAGATGAAGGTCATGGGCTACTAAGCTATCACACCCCACATGGCTGAATCATCAGACCTAGAGAGTCTGGTTGTCGCTAGGCTGTCCTAGTGCATGGTCCTAGGGGTAGACACAGGTACTTATTTCCACTGGATTAGGAGGCAGGATGTGGCCAGGACACACCATTTTCAGAAGTAACTCTGCTTCCGCTTGGAGTGTACTGAGGGCTGCATAGAAGACAATGGGTCTAAGAACTCTGAAGTACTGTAAGTGTGTAGCTTCCTGTAGTCTGTTGCTTTCCCAGTAACTATTGGCAGAGGAGTCTTACAACAACACAGGCAGCCATTGTGTATATTAGTTCTTGTATTGAGGAAGAGGGAGAGTGAAAAGACCACATTCTGTTCTTCAGTCAGGCTTAGGGTGGACCAGAGTGTCAGGAGATGGAACCCTAAGGGCCGGGGCCAGTGATGAATGTTAGCCATGGAGAGGACAGATGTAGACTGTGCAGGATACAAGATAGATCACTGTGGAACTGAAGGTTTGAACCTCTTCAGGGAGACAGGAGGAGTAGAGGTTGCCTTCTCTAATCTGGGTTGACAGTGACGCTATCAAAGTCATGATTAGTCTGGGCAAGAGTAGGCAGGGCTGGGAACAGAAGGGGTGAGAGAGGATGTGTGGAGTATGCTGTTAGATGGGTGTGGTTGAAGTTATGAGCCACTAGTGGGTAGTGGTGGGGAAAGGGATGAACAGCCTGTGGGCTCATTGGTCATGCTGCCACAGCACAGCACCAGAGAACAGAGAGCAATGCCCGAAGCACTCAACATAGGTCCAAGGTTTTTGTATGCTGTGACCTGTGGTGTTTTTCCTGTACATACAAAAGTCTTTGTTCTTATAGAAATAAAGAAGTTTAATTACAGAAAACCTTGTTGTTTTTCTTGCCATCATTCCTCAGGATATATCAATGTGATGCATCTTTGGGTTCAATTGTTTGATTTTAAAAACTCCTGTTTGAGCTGATTGGAGATTTTTAAACAATTGATTAATGAATGGTAGGTTGGGATTAGTGCAGAATTTGTACTCTATATTTATGTAAAGGGAAGTCCTTAGCACTGATTATTAGATAATCAAAATCTTAATCTGGGATGGGGAGATGGCTTGGTTGGTAAAGTGTTTGTTGTAAAGACCTGAGTTTATACCTCAGTGTTCACTAAATGCCAAATGAGCCTCATTGGTGGGCCCATATCTCCGTGCTGGGGACACGGAGATGAGCAATCCCTGAAGCAAGCTAGCCAGCTCCATTCACTGGATTGTCAAGCTCAGGGCCAAGTGAGTATATACTTCACTTCAGTATATAAGGTGGAAGGAGGGTGAAGAAGAAACCTGACATCATTGTTGCAGCCTCCATGTATATTTGCAGATATGTGTATCAATGCACACATGCATATGCATATGCGCAGATACATACTTGTTATACACAAACATGCACAAGCATCACTCATCTCTGGAAAACACCAAAGATGGTCTCCATCCTGTGCTCCAAATATTTAGCCATAAGTCAATTCCTTATGGAAACATAAACAAGCACATCCATCTCATTGGTTTGTAAATTGTGTCTGTCTTTAAGAAACAACAAATTAGAGGTATATAGAGAATTGTTTAAAATGAAATGTCTCTGTAAATGTTTGGTTGTTATACCTATTGCCTTAGTGTCTTAGTTATGTTTCTATTGTTGTGAAGAGACTATGACCAAGTTATCTGGGGAATTCTGGTGTCACAAGGTGAGTCTATGACTGTCATAGCAGGGAGCATGGCAGCAGGCAGCTAGGTGCTTAACAGTGGCTGAGAGCTCACATCTGATCTATAAGCACAAGGCAGGGGAGGGGGGCAGACAGACAGACTAAACTGGGCATAACCTCAGCTTTTGAAACCTCAAAGCTTATCCCCAGTGACATAATCCTCCAACAAGGCCACACCTCCTAATCCTTCCTAAACAGTTCATCTAACTGACCAGGTATTCCACTTATGAGCATATGGGGACCATTCCCATTCAAACCATCACACTGAGGTAGTGTAAAATTTTCTTAGGTGAAAATGGGTCATGAATAGAAAGGTTAGCAGAGCATCATGGGTAAGGAATGGGGAGTGGCCTTCATCAGAGCCGTATTTTAAAGCTTCCTTTCTGGCATCTATTGATCTTACTTGCCCATCCTGCTATGCTTACTCCCTTGTGGATTTCTTCTCTATACTGAAGGCTGGTGTCTGCTCACAGTTGAGTGCATGGCCAGCATTTTCTTTGGTTTTTGCTCCCCTGCATCTGTGGCTGGCCCTGGTTGACTTCTCTAGGGGTAAGTGACCATAGAAGCCCTCCTCACCCATGCTGGTGATCTCCACATACTCTTGATTTCACTGTCTTATGTACCTGATGTTGGACCTCCAGCTGACCATGTCCTTGAATCCTGCTAGAGGAGGCAAATGTTATTTGGCCAGAGGGAGGGGCTGGCAGGAGTTGGGTGAGAATAGGTGTGGGCTCCCTGCCAGCTCAGCTCTGAGGTGCTGTCAAGGTATTGCCCTGCTATGTTCCTTTCCCCTAGCCATGAGAATGGCTTCCTAGGACACCTATCTAACTGTCTCTCCATCTGCTGATTTCCTCAGGTCTGGCTGAGTGTTTCAGGCAATCTCTCCTCTAAAGTACCTTTCCTGAAATGATCCAGGGAATTTTGTGTCTTGGGAGGTCTGGCAGAATGAGCATCTCTTTTTGTGCCCTTCTCAGCAAGAAAAAAATTTAATGTCTGGGTAAGCCTGTCTACCCTCTCTGTTTGAGTTCATCAGGTTCTCTGGGATGACTCTGAAACTTAGGAACAGGCTTCTGAGCCTGAGGATTCTGAGGGGTGCAGGCTTGCTGGAGGGGCTGAAGGCTGAGGATTCTGTGGGGTGCAGGCTTGTTGGAGGAGCTGGTGCAGTAACATAACAACTGTAGCTCTCTGGGTGTTTGGACCTAGGGAAGGAGGGATACCTGACCATATTAGGATAGCCTGAATGAAAAGACTTTGACATAATAAGAACAACAGGTCTTCAAGGCCCTATGTCCCCAAGTCCTCCCAGCCTCACCATCTCTGAGGGTTCTGGCACAGTCCCTGCTCCTGGCGTTTGGTTGAACTAGTTCCAGCTTTGCTGTTGTCAGGCCTATGTTTACACATAGTGTTCTTTCTGTTCAGCTCTCTCCTCTCAGAGGGATGTCAGGTTGAATCATGTACCTACCCACTTCATCTTAGACCCCACTTCCTCACAAAGTCACTTTGCAGTTATCAGGATTTTTGTCAGATTTTAGCCACTGACAAAATGCCAGAGGAAAGTATGTTAATTTCTCACTGTTCTAACCAAATGCCTGGTAATAGGCCATCTAAAGAGGCCCATAGTTTAAGGGGATCCAGACCATCATGGTGGGGAAGGGATTGCAGTAGTGGCATAGGGACCCAGAACATATCACATCCAGAGTGAACACCAGTGCTCACCTGACTTTCTCCTTCCACCCTTTTTATTCAGGTTGGATGCCCAGCCCACAGGACCCATCTCTAGGGATTTAGGATAGATCTCCCCTCTCCAATTAAATCTCTATGGAAACATCCTCACAGCCACACTCAGAGGTGTTTCCTGGGTGATTACAAGCCCAGCCGTGTTGCAAGTAGGAAAGGGATGTTTTGCTCATTGATGTCCATCCCTGGTCAGCTGGCTCTGTTACTTTGTGCCTGTGTCATGGTAAGGAGTAAAGCTGCTGGCCTCATGACATCCAGAAAGGGGTGTTGAGAAAGGGCTGGGAAGAAGATGTAGTCCCTAAGGTCCCATTCTCTTCAAATAAGTGCTACTACCTAAGTGTCCATCAGACTATAATCCTACCACACAGATCTCTTGCTTCCCTGAAGCTCCACCTCCATATACAGTACATCAGGGATGAAGCTTTCAACCTGGGGGCTTATGTGAACACTTCAGAGCATCACACATAGGATAGGACTTCAATACACCCTTATGAGGGATACTAGTTAGTACATTCCAGACTGTCTTCCATTTGAAGAAGATGGAGATCACGGGGAGGACCAATTGTAACCTCCAGGACATGGGAACACCAAGCAAACCAATCCCGGCTTTGGGTTGGAAACTATATTTTCTAAGTTCCATAGAGAAGAAACACACTGTCCATTTGAAGAGTTCCAGCCACAGTGAGAATGTCAGTGTTCCTAACAGAGCATGTGACTATCAGTCTGAAGGGAGGCATTGGAGTTGGCTCAGCAGTTAAGAGCACCTGTACTCTTGAAGAGGTCCCAGACACTTTCATCAGGCAGTACATTACTGCCCCTGCCTCCAATTCCAGGGAGGCTGACACCCTCTTCTAGTCTCTACAGGTGCCAGGCTTGTACACAATTAATACACACATATACACACACACACACACACACACACGTACACCCACGCACATGTAGAAAAACAGTTTGGCTTAAGCCAGGTGTAGTGACATACAACTTTGATCTCAGTGCTGGGGAAGTAGAGGCAGGAAAGTTAGGAGATCAGACTTATTCATATGGAGTTGGAGACCAGCCTGGGCTACATGAGACATTGTCTCACAAAGAAGGAAGATGGGGAAGAAAAGGTGAGGAGAAAGAAGAAGGACACATGTTATTGTGAGTAATCAGAAAATTGAAAAAAGTCAAGGCAAGAGCTTGAACATTGCCTCTGACTCTAAATTCAGGGAATACTGCCATCCAGCAGGTTTGCAGCTAGTCTACTGTGTTTTTCCACATGTCTAATTTATTCATGCAAAGTCATGTCCAAAATAATGTCAGGCCTTGGCTATTGTCATTATTCGTCTTCTTTGTTTTGTTGAGATAAAGTCTCACTTTAGTTCAGGCTAGTCTCAAACTTACATCAATTCTCCTGCCTCAACCTCTAGAATGCTGGGATCACAGATGTGGGTCACCTCCCTGGGTCTATGTTACTTTGTGTTCTGTCTTTCAGTTCAGTTCTCCTGGGACAATAATATAATATCCTTCGAGAATATTTACTGGCTCTGTAGGTTGTGTGTATCACAGGTTTTCCAGCCTGTCTTTGCTCTTTAGATGTTCATGAGCCATGTCATACAATCCAGAAATCAGAGGCATGGCTGTGAGGTGTCCTGTACCAGTAAGGGTTGACTGCATCTATTATTTTCTTTTTCTTTAGTCAGATTCCAGCGCTGACTTCAGATAAAAGACTAATTGCACAGTCAGATGGGGGGGCCTTTCTTGAAGGGTACACTTTGATCTGTATCAGCCCTTGTCTCTGAGCAGAGCCCCGGCTGTGTGCAAGGTGTGACAAGAGACTCTCCTGTCTTTGCCTCTGTCAGCTACACAGGTACAGACGCCTCCTGTGTGTCAGCTGCACAGGGACAGATGGCTCCCGTGGTGCTTTTCATTCACACTCATTACCTGTGTTCTCTAATGGATTATTTTATATAGCATATTCATTTAAATGTTTCTTTGATTTATTTTATTTCATCTATATGAGGGTTTTGTGAGTATATATGTATGTCTGCTACATGCATGCCTGGTACCCTTGGAGGCCAGAGGATAGTGTCTGATCTGTAGCTGCACTTATAATGTTTGTGAACCACCATGTTGGTGTTGGGTCCTCTGCAAGATCAGCAAGTATTCTTAACCATGGAGCCATGACCCCATCTAATGTATTTTTTAGCCAGAGCTGATGTAAAATGATGTGAGTTAGGGCTGGGGTGCATCTCAGCAGGCTTGGCTTGCTTAGGACATGGGGGCCCTGGCCCATCTCTAGCCTCAGACATGCTAATGCACTCACGCTGCACCTCAGTCTTTCTGTGTTCTCAGTGTCCAGTAGCAGTTTTAAAGCAAGGCAGTGCTGTTAATAACAAAGCCAGAATACTCACCAGCGTCTCCTTTACTTTGTTTTTGCTATGTCTTAAATTTTGCTGAATAACAATTTATCTAGGTCATGGAACTAATTTTTGCAATAAGTAGAATCCTAGGAATTGTAATTTGGACTGATTTACTGCTTAGATAAGGAAGTGGGTGTAAAAGTTTCAAGCATGAAGAGTTGGAACAGAGGTGAGCCTCTCTGCCCCTTCTCAAGGCCATCAGTATTCTCTGACCAGAGGGCAAAGGGGAGGCCCATTAGGAGGCTGGGGGTGTGGCTGCCATGTGACATCACAAGGTGCACCGAACCCACCTGTAATCACGAGTAGATAGGCTCAGGGCACCTGGGGGCTAGCCATGTGGCTGCTCACCTCAGTGACACTCAGCAGGTTATGCTGGAACAATGAACCCTTTAGCCCAAGTTCACTGCCACTCACCTGTTGGCAGTGCTTTACTTCTGGGTCAGAATAGCTTGGGGGTGGTAAGGAGTGGACGGCTTCCTGATTGGCTGAGTCCTCCCAGCTCACCCTTGTAGACAAATAGAATGTTCTAGAGAGAACATACTGAAGCTGACTGGGACAGACTGGAGGGACCTCCGAGTGGAGACAGGTCTTGCTTTTCTGCCAAGACGCCTGTTCTTTTAATGGAAGAAAGAGAAGCCTGATGTCAAAGGTGCCATACAAAGGTCTGTGTCGTCTGCAAGGGTCACTTGTCTTGTTGCTGTGACAAGTCAGCTAATGGGAGGAAGGATCTATTTCCTTTTATTTGACTGAGGGTGTAGTCCATTACAGGAGGGGAGGCACGTCAGCCTGAGTGTGAGGCTCACATAGTCGGGAAGAGGACAGTGGAGTTCAGCATACTTTCTCCTTCTTTCAGTCAAAAAAACAGAGTCATCACTCCACACAAAAATAATGTGTGGGTGCATTATGTTGGGGTGCATGCAACTGAATCTGGAAGATGGAGTGGGGGATTCATAGTTAATGGTCGTCCTCAGCTATGTGGTACCTGGCCAGCTGGGGCTACAGGAGACCCCAAGTCAACCAAAGCAAATAAGCAAAGTCACACCACGCTCTTGTAAACGGTCTGCTTTGCTTTGTAGCAGGCACTTTTGCAAGACAGAGAAGCCCTTCCTTAAGCAGAGCTCCTCACACCAGAAGCAGAGGCCAAGGCCTCCTAAAGAAAGAAAACACTCCTGCAAATTTTCTGTAAGTTAAATGAAACCTGAGTTTTAGGTACCGGTTGAAAGATGTTTATATGTTTATGTTTAAAAGGAAATAATTCTGAGAGCAAAGACGGTCTTCAGAGAGACTTTCCCAACCAAGAAATTCCTTCAAGATCAGTGAATGGCAGAGGAGGGAGCAAGGCGTAAGAAGTGTGTGCAGTGCCAGGCCTGTCCAGCAGCCTGTGTTGGGGTGAGCTCATTTCCCAGGGAAAAGGAAGTAGGGTAAGGCCCCTAATTTAACAATCTCTTCAGAAATAGGATAGAGGTAGAGGGGACTACCCCACCCTTGGAGACCAGCTGGGCTAGCCTCAGACCACAGGTTCCTCTTTTCCTTGAAGTAAAAGCCCAGAAGGCAGCTGTCTTAAAAAGCGATGTGAGTTGAATCCTTGTTTCAACTGAGAGGCCATCCAAGAGAGCCATGTGCAACTCCCTGCACATGCTTCTGTGGTATTCTCTGCACCACAGAATATGCCTGGTCCATTTACTGCATCATGTATGACTTTCCCCAGGCTTGCTCAGCACTCCAGTGTCTCTGATGTTGTTGTTGTTGGTTTTCTTTTCTTTTCTTTTTTTTTTTTAACCACTTGGCTTTCTCTTTGGATTTGTGGCATAACTTCTAAAATCCAAACAACATTCGCAGTCCCTTGCTGGTGATCTAAAAACCTGAGTACTTTAGTTTTAAGAACAGAGTATGGCAAGCTAGGGAGATGGCTCAGTTGGTAAAGTGTTTTGCAGGCATAAGGACCTGAGTTTGGATCTCAGGCACCCACATAAAATTGAGGTATGGTGACATGTGTGTTATGTTCAGTGCTGGAGAGGAGAAGTCTGGAGAATCCCTGGGGCTTGCTCACCAGAAAGCTCAGCTAGATCAGTGAGTTTAGAGAGATCCTGCCTCAACAAAATAATGTGGAGAGTGACTGAGAAATGTACTTGAAGTTGACCTCTAGCTTCCACATGCATGCACATATACATATATGAACATGAACTCACAGACTGCACAGACACATCACATGGAGGATAGAACTTCTTGGCTGCAAGAGTGTGAGATTGTCCCTGGCCCCATAAGCCCTCTACTGTTTCAGGTAGTCTCTTCAACTGCACATGGATTTCAAAGCCAGTTTCAGAAACACATTCCTTCAGGGATGTGCTCCATAGGTGCTTTATGGGGGTACTCTCTCCCACTTGGGAATTTTCATAGCCACGTCAGAAATAAAGTATCACAAGAGAGTCCTAGATGGCTAGAAGCAAGCACTTTGTGTGTGCCTACCTTACTGCCTGTCTCTTTAGAACCCCTGTGGCTGTTTCAATAGAAAAACCATAGCAACATGTGATATTGAACTATATAGCACTGAACAAGGTCCTCGAAACTAAGTGGATCTTTTGTAGCTGCAAAGTTTTAACGTATGCACACTGATATGATGGTAACAATAGGTGGCCCAAGGACACATACTGCAGCCACTGAAGCCAACTCTGACAAAAAGTAGAGTACCTGATAATGGCTGTTGGAATTTTGGGGGATAGGAGATTAGGTAGTGATGAGTATGTACCACTGTGACTGTCCTTAATGACACCCAAATACACACTTAGCAGATAACTTCCACCACATACATCACACATCTTACCATAACACAAGAAAAACCTTTTAAAAACTGTGAGAAGATACAAGTCTATGGTTTGAATTTAGTTTGTCCCTGCTGAAACATACATTGAGATTTGGTTGGACATATGAGATATTAAAAGGTGGAACCAGTGGTTCTTTAAGAGGTGATGGGACTCCTGTGTGCACACTGGGATCCATTTGCCTGTGTAACTAATGGATGAGACGGTTATGGGTGGGCTAGGGGGCTCCTTGCTCCTTGCCCAATGATGCTCTGCCAGCCTCTGGATTCTGCCAGCATGACAGCTATCATCAGACAGTCTTGCTGCCTTGGCTTAGACTCCTGAGTCAAATTGAACCCCACTTCTGTCTGAGGCTCCCAGCTTGTGGTAGTATGTTATTGGCAGTGGAAAGTATGTTAGGAAACAGCTCAAAAGCCTATTGGAAACACACAGCTAAAGGTTAAATGCAGTATGGTCCTAATGATCCTAAAGATCAACCCCAGAGTGGGCAGGAGGGGGAAAACAGAAGCAACAAATGCTGCTTCTAGCTGCTGTTAGTGCCACAGTGGGGCAGCTGAACCTCCCAGAGAAAAGGGGTAAAGGTACAGGAACCATCAGTAGTCCAGTTACAGGAAACACATTGGGCTAATGTGTGTGTGTGTGTGTGTGTGCGCGCGCGCATGTATGTGTGTGTGTGTGTGTGTGTGTGTGTGTGTGTGTGTGTGTGTAGTGCTGGAGATCAAACCAGAGCCTTGAACATACTATTAGGACTCTCTAACACTAAGCTGTCTCTTAACCTGGACAGATGGGCTGCAGGGGAAAGCCAGGACAGGAGGAATTCAGGAGGCTGAGGAGGTGCTATTGATACAAGAGTGAAAATTCATTTATCAGAGGAATAACATACAATGCAGGGGCCTTGCAAAGACTTTAGCTATTGAGAAGCAAAGTTTGTGTGCATGGGTGGACATATCCAAGTATAACATTCCTCAGATTGCCACTGCAGGGCTGTGTAAGTATGGAAACTTAACTAGTCCACTCCCACCAGCTACAGGCACTCTGTTGACTTGCCCAGAAACCAGGAGAAACGCCCTTTCCTGTGCTGGGCTCAGCTGCCCTAATCTCAAAATGGTGTCAGAATGGTGGGCCTGGGTGGAAGCCTAGTCTGTAGGTTTGAGTTCTGACTAGACCATCCACCTTGAACCTAAACAAACCATCAACTTCTTTAAATTCTAGTTTCAGCAAACATCAGGAGGGATTTACAGAATGAACATAAAGTACCCATCCACCTATCCAATGGTATTCAGAATGGCTCTGGGCCTGAGTAAGCTTCTCCTTACTCTTTTTGGCTTTAGAAAATTTCAAGGTTTTTGCATAAGCTCCTGGAAATAAAACAGGCAAATTATTCCTGAATACTATATAGAATAGCTTCCATCTAACTAAAATGGTAAGCTGAGAGTCAATGGAGATGATATAAGTGAGGAGGCCAGAAATGTGCGTGTGTGGTGTATGTGTGTGTGTGTGTGTGTGTGTGTGTGAGAGAGAGAGAGAGAGAGAGAGAGAGAGAGAGAGAGAGAGAGACAGACAGACAGACAGACACAGACAGACAGACAGACAGAGACAGACAGACAGACAGACAGACAGACAGAGACAGACAGACAGACAGACAGACAGACAGACAGACAGACAGACAGAGAGGCAGGCAGACAGACAGAGGGACAGACAAAGAGACAGAGGCAGAGAGAAGGTGTATGTCTGTGCACATGTGTGCTTGCAGGCTGACTGATAAACTCCAGGCATCAGCCTCCTTCCGCCTCTCTAGCACTGAGATTAGAGAGGCAGGGCTGCTTTTGGTTTTTGACATGTACTGTAAGGGATCTGAACTCAGGTCCTCACCTGTATAGTAGGCCTTCAGCTGAGCCATCTGGTTGGCTCTTGGAAGGACTTTTTATACTTTTGAAGTTACACTTTAGAAGTACTTATCTATTTATTTAATATTGTCAGCTAGTTTTGTGTCAACTTGATACAAATGAAAGTCATTTGAGAAGAGGGAACCTCAATTGAGAAAATGCTTCTATAAGATCAGCTCGTGGGCAATCCTGTAGGGCATTTTCTTAGTTACTGGTTGATGTGGGTGGGCCCAGCTCACTGTAGGTGGTGCCACCGCTGGGCTGGAGGTTTTGGGTGCTTTAATAAAGCAGGCTGAGAAAGCCATGGGGAGCAAGCCAGTAACTGGCACTTTTTCATGACCTCAGTCAGTATCAGCTCCTGCCAATTCTGCTTTGAGTTCCTGCCCCCACGTTCCTGGATGAAGGACTATAAGTTATAAGATGAAATAAACCCATTCCTCCCCAAGTTACTTTTGGTAATGGTTTTTATAACAACAATACAATCCTAACTAAGACAATGTGTATGTATGTGTATGCTGGAGTGTATGTATGCATACCACTCATACATACAACATGTCCAGTACTTAGGGAGGCAGAAGAGGATGCTTGGCTCCCTTGGAATTAGAGTACAGATGCTTATCAGTCTATGTAATAGATGTGCTGGGTTATCAGCGAGTGGTCATCCTCTGTTCAAAGGGGGAGTGAGCATATGGAAACAGTCAGTAGGGACCTTGGCGGCCTCTGGAACTGCATTCTGCTCTTAGCCATGAGGCTACCTTTCCAGTGCACTCTTCTCTCTGATGCTATTTCAGGACAAGGTGCCAAGTCTGCAAGTGGAAACTCCGTGACTTCGTGCAGCACACACTGAGCTGCCTTCAGGCAGGCTCAGCCTTGTTCCTGCAGGCAGCCACCCTGCAGGCATAGAAGAGCTGGCCCCTGCCTATCCATAATGAAGCTTTAAAGAGTCCCCCATCCCTAAGACACAGGGACCCTGAGTGGTTTCTTTTGTCTTCTCTTTTGCAGGCATGAACAACATTTTAATAAAAATATCCACCTGAAAACACTTTACTCCGTCTCTTGGCTACATTGTTTTGCTTTTCCTTCCTTTAAAAACTATTTGGAGAGAGGGTTAAATGTTCTTACTGAGGCTGGCCCCAGGAATTAGGAAATTGAGAAAGCTATGAGTTTGGGGTTCAGGAATCATATGCTACATGGTTGTATGGAATATGATTAAGCAGTAAGTCTGCAGGCTTGGGCTTCTTCTCAAGATGATTGCATTGAGGTTAAGTGACCTTTCCATCCAGGCATGAGCACAGCCCTGATCCTGAGGACCTCTTGGGAAGGAATATCACAGATTTTATATGATCTGATAGACATGTACAGTTTGCTCGTACTACATTCATGTGTACAAATGTGGGGTCATAGATGCCATGTTCATGGAGGTCAGAGGGCAGTCTTGGGTGTTGCTTTGCATCTTCTGTCTTTGAAACAGGGTCTGTTTGTTTCCTTAATGCTGTGCATGCCAGGCTCACAGGCCTGCGAATTTCCAGGGCTCTCCTGTTTCTGCCTCCTATCTTCTTCACCGACTACTTCACCATCCGCGGTGAAGAGCACTGAGATTATAGCTGATCCTACACTAAATTCAGTTTTTATGTGGGTTCTGAGGATTCTCAGGCCCTCATATTTACACACTAAGCTATCTCCCTAGCTCTGTCATTTAAAGTCATATTTCTAGAAACGAGGCTCCTGAGAATTGTGTTATTGTTCAAGACTGACCTCAGCTGACTGACTGTCCTTTGCAATGTGACAGCTGTTCCTCTGGTGGCTTCCTCCATGCCTTGGGTCTTCCTCCCTTAACATTTCTCCTTTCACTGCTTCTGTCCCTCGCTCTGGTTCACACACATTTAGGACACACCTCTGAGTGTCCCTGGGAGGCTGTTTCTAGAGAGTTTTCTGAAGAGGGAAGACCTACCCTGAGTGTGAGTGACTCCATCCCAGGAGAAGGAGTCCCAGACAAAAAAAAGGGGGGAAAGGAGAAAGGAACTGAACACCTGCACCATCGCTGCTTCCTTGTGCATCAGCCCTTCCTTCAAATGATGGGCTGCATTTCTCTGAACTCCAAGCCAATATAAATCCTTCCTCCCTTCAACAAGCTTTTTGTAAGGCATCTGGTCATAGTCAATAAGGAAGGCAATGGACACAGCAGGTCACATCCAACTTGGTCAGGAAAGCTTGGATTGACATGGCTCTGAGTCATGGCTAGGTGGGGCCAACTGGACCATCAGAACAGGGTCAGTGCTCTCTTGTACTCAGGTCCACAGGGGTGGTGTGTTCATTGACACCTCTCTACTAGCCTTCTTGGCAGAGACGTGCAATTTGGAATGGTTTCTGGTTGGCAGGGGCAGTGTGTGTGCTCTGGAGTGATGTTTGATGGCAGTGTCTGCCAAGGTCACAGCACAGGGGCTGAATGCCTTTCAGTGATGCTCATGCTCTTCTTGACCTCAGTTGAGAAGATGGAGCATGGACTTGTTTCTGAAACCTCCCACTGTTGCAGGGCATGTTTGCACAGAGCCAGAGTCTTTGCTCTAGGGTCTGTTCCACCTGAACTTTTCTGTTCGGGAGGGGAAGAAGACAGCTTTCTTCAAAGTCTCTGATGTCTCTTTTTTATTGACAGTCAACATGTGCCACTCCTCAGGGTTGAATAGACTAATTGGTTTTAAGAAATAATCAGCCAGGCCCATGCCTATCATTTTGGTCCTGAGGATGTTAAGGCAAGAGGATAAGAAACTGAAGGTAAACCTCAGCTATGTAGCTCAGCTTTGAGACTAACCTGAGCTACATGAGACCCTGTCTCAAAAAACATACAAACAATAAGGAGGAAAAATATTCAAGGATTTGGATGTTTTAAACTCATGCATCTATTTATGAGTTATTAGTATGAATATGTGCCTGCATAAATTTATATGTACCACATGTATGCAAGAGTCTATGAAGACCAGGAAGGTGTGTTGGATCCCCTGAAAGTGGAATTACAGGCAGTGATAAGTCACCTGATGTGGGTACCAGGAACCAAATACTGATGCTCTGCAAGAGCAACAAGTGCTCTTAGCCACTGAGCCATCTGTTCAGCCCCTAGATTTATGAAAACTTTGTTTTTGAGAAAGAGTCACTATGTAGTTCTAGATAGCCTGGAATCTACTATGTAGACCAGACTGACCTTGAATTTATGGAGATACACCTGCCTTTGTCTCTCAAGTGCTGAGATTAGGAAGTGTGCTACCATTTCACTCTGGCATTTAGATTTTATAAAGTAAGTCTAGGAAGCCTCCTTTTACAAGATATTACTGCCTGGGTCCCTGTTATGATCCCGTGCCCTCACATTTCCAGCTACACTCCTCCCTCAGCTTCTTAGCTGCCAATGGGGAGTCCTTAGTGAATGCAGGACTGGAGCCTTCTGTCAGGCGCTTTTCCCTCCCCCAGTTCCTTTGTTAACTCCCAGGAAGCCAGGCATATTATAGAAAGGTCCTTCATCCCACACAGATAAGCCAGGTCCTCTCAGTAGCTATGTTCACCCCTTTCTCAGTTTCCTGGGTCTCTAGAGAATAAGACACCCCTGTAAGAAAGGCTTATGGGGCCCATAGGAAAATTATATACTAACACTATGAAAAACTGAAGGGGAAATAGGCAAGATGCAGCAGCTTCTGTCTCCACTAGTCACTGTCCCCTGTAAGGGTGGAGGCTATTTTCTAAGCACCTAGGGCCTCCTCAGCCTTGACACTCCAGAAGGTATCTGAGCTCAGATCTGAGTAGTCAAGAAACCCATGGAAGGGCCTTGCTCCCATACCACTATTGTGGAAGGGCCTCTCTTATTCTCTAGAGACTCAGGAAAGGACTACACTGTCTAGAGCCACAGCCCAGGAGCCTCAGCTTCAGTTTTTCAAGTCCAACTGAGGTCAGGAGGTTTTAAGTAAAAATGTTGAGAAAACTGTAATGTAAGGTTTTAGTTTATGAGTAGTGAGGTAAAATCTATGTCCTGTCTAGGATATAAATCATCCTTTCCCTAACACAGCCAGGCAAATCACTCATCATCCTGACTGATGGCACCATGGCAACTGTGGCACACCCAGTGCCTTTGCTGTTATGTCATGTAGATGCCCCATTGCCTGTGAGGGGGAAGTTGTCCACTAGAGATGCCAAAAGGAAACTGTAATGAGCTGCCTTGGGAGAAAAGGTGGAGCCCCTGACCTACTACACCTGGTCTGTAAGCTTGTAAGTCAAGGGGCTTGAAGAGGTGGAGTTGGACAGCACTGACTGGGAATCTCTTGTAAGGAAGAGGGGTTTTTCTCTTCCTTTTTACTTACTCAGTCATATTTTGTTTGCTTGATTTTGAGGGTTTGCTAAAGATGAGTTTGGGGCCATATACTTGCCTGATTTTTGGTAGTACGGGCTCCTTTTTATTTCATGTGTATGTGTGTGTGTATATATGTGTGTGTGTGTACGTATGTATGTGTGATATGTGGCTGATGTCTGCATGCCTGCCAGAGTGTGCCTATAGAGGTCAGAGGACAATTTTAGGTATTTGTTTCTCTCCTTCTTTTATGGGTTCTGGAGAACAATGCAGGGCCCCCTGGGCTCTCTCTTTACACCCCTCTGGGTTTGGTTTGATCCTCGGAATGGTCAAAGGGTCATAGGGCCATGTGATATCTTCTCCATTCCCTAGCTCTATTACAGTGGGGAAGCCATAGGAAGTCATTTAGGTACAGAGAACAGTGTCTTAAACACAATTGTTGGCTGTCAGTGCCAGAGACAGCTCTGACTGATGGTCAAGGGCCCTTTTCCTCACAGAAGGAGGCAGTGGAGGCTTGAGTCACAGGCTTCCCATGCATAGAGAATAGACCAGGGGGTAGGGAGGGGAGAGTGCTTGGACAGGACCAGGGACTGTCCCCAGACCTGCTACCCACACCACACAACAATACACAGGTTTGTTACACAATCACTCATCAACTATGCCCCAAAAGCCTTCAATCCCAGGACATCAGCACCTTCCTACCAGGAAGACCTAGGTCCCAGGAGAGTGTCCATCCCCTCCTGCTGAAAGCTGTCAAGTGCCAGGGTCCAGCTTGGTTTCCTTGATATTGTGACTAGCATTGGACACACAGGCACCTCTTTTGTAGTTTCTGTTCTCTGCTGAAGGAAGATGGTGAAGTCTCCATGGGTGCCAACCGGGTGCTGGTGACCTCAGAGGTCTTGAACGTCCATGGAGCCTGAGGAGTTACCATGACCTAGTTTCCTAGACTACAGCTCTGATGCTTTTTAAATAATATTTTAAAAAACCCAACAACTATGAAGCTGTTAAGTGCATTTTAAATGTCTAACAAGGTAGCCTTTAACTTTGAAGTGGTTTTAAAGATAAATGAAAGGAATTTCAAATTTTTGAAAAAGGAAAGCTGCCGCAGGTCTGAATTTGGTATATTTTTAACTTAAAATGGATATTTTCTTTTGAAAATATAAACAGAAATTTAAAATAAAATGAAAATGCAGCCTAATAAAATGTTTCTCAATTACATGTATCAGATACATGCACATTTTAAGGGAAGATGCAAAAAGGGAAAATGATAGTTGTTTCAGAACAGACTAGCTACTTAAACCAAAACCAAACCAAAACAACAACAAAAAAGACTACAAAACACTCAAGGGGTTGGAGACATGGCTTAGTCAGCAAAGTGTCTGTTCAACAAGCATGAGGTCCTGAGTTCGGGTCTCTCATACTCACATAAAAGCTGGGCACGGTGAGCACATCTGAAACCCCAGTGTTGGGAAGGAAGGCAGAGAAAGATGATCCCTGGTGTTGGCTGGCACGTGAGGCTAGCCAAGCGTAGTGAGAGAACCTGTCTCTGGAGGTAAAATGGAGCACAGTGGTGGAAGACATGTAGTGTCAACCTGTGCTGTACACACATGGGCACATGCATTTGCATGGACACACATAAAATTACATATTACAATGTGAAAAGAATGTGAGGGGTTAGGGGACAGAAGCAGTGGTCAAAAGTTCAAGGGAATCTTCAACTATGTAATGAGTTTGAGACCAGTCTGGACTACCAGAGACCCTATCTTGAAAATAATGACAAGCATACTGAGCTGGGTGTGGTAATGCACGTTCATAATCCTAGCACTTGGAAGAGTGAAACGGGGATTGCTGTGAGTTCCAGATCAGTCAGGGCTCCAGAGTGGCACTGTTTTAAACAAACAAAAATGCATCAATCCACTAGTTGGTTCTCTGTGGGTAGGAAATCACTACTGTTGTTTACACAAGCTGTGCTTTCCTGGTGACTCATAGCTCACTGACGCTCAGCCTCTGTCAGGTAGTGATTTGCTATTTGTGGAGGCCCCAGTCTGGGGAATCCCAGGCTGGCTGTGTGGACGTGATTACAAACAGGAATGAGCCAAGGTCCCTCTGATGCCAGAAGGGACAGTTCCATTCTGGTTCCAGCTATAAAGCCTGGAGAAACAAGGGCCCAGAAAAGATTCCTGAATGTCACAGTCGTGCTCCCCTCATGCTGAGCCACAGGCAATGACGATAGCTCTTGTAACTTGGGCTGTGGTGGAGACAAATATCAAGGACTCTTCTCTGCAGATATGCTCTTGGGAATTTAGGGTGGTACAGGGAGTGGACAGGGCTCAGCTGTCCATGGTGCAGAGCAAGACAAGGCATGTCGTTCAGGATAAATGAAGCTAAGCTCCAGTAAGCTGTTCAAGCTGAAGTACTGATCTTCCCGGGATGGGCTGGGCCATGTTCTATACAGATTGTCTACATAAGTCACACTGGGTCTCAGCTACATTGTGGCTCTGATGGCTAGAGGGGAGGAAAAAGATTGAGTGCTAACTATATTGGAAGGTCAAATCCATCCTTCTGAGCTAGGGAAGGGTCTCAGCGGACAGCTTGGGGTTTCATTTAGTACGTAGACCTTCCCATTGTTGCCAGTCATATAGTCAGTGTCTATAAACTCCTAGGATAAGATATGGCTGCCAGCCTCCTGCATGAGGACACAAGGCTCATAAACTGGCCACAAGTCTCTCTCTCTCAGGGCCATGGCTGGCTACATATTCTAACTGAAAAGGCTCAAGCAGGCTGGATGGTTGGGAGGATGCTGGGGTCCTGGAGATGGGCAGGGATGTGTACCACTGTACAATTCTGCTTACCCAAATGTGTGAGTGATACTTCCTTTAGAACAGAGATTGCCTCAGGTCGGCCAGTCTGGGCCTCCCTCAACCCGTGGGGGAAACAGGGTCCTAGTCAGGTAGACAAGGCGTTGGTGAAGAAATGACAAACAGAAACAAACAGACATAAGGGAGTGCTGTAACTGAATGCAATTTGTACAAAGTAGAAATCAGGCTTATATAGTATACAGAAAACAGGGCAAACTACAGAAGTCACATAGGCAGGAGATGGCTACATCAAGGTCAGTAAAATCAAACAGCCATGTGCAAGGTGGAGGAGCAGTGGTCTCTTTCTTCTTGGGCTAGGTTGTCCTGGCAGCCCCAAGATAAACTCTCAGGGTCTGTCTGAAGCAAGTAGCTGAAGGTTGCATTCTAGCATTCCTTGGCTATAACATAATTAGTGATGGGAGCCCTACAACTTCTAGCTTCTCAGTGGCAGTAAAGTAGTTTTTCTTTCTGTGTGAGACTGCTCTGATAATAAGTGCCTAACTGCTATCTCTAACTCTTGAGACAACCTGTCTGGTAAGACAGCTTCCTAGTAAAAATTCCCAGCTAATTACAGCTAGGAAATCTAATAGGATTATTGAAGCACTGTGAAGGCCAGGAAATAATGTTCAATCTCAGCGTTAGCTATAACGAAATATTTCTTAGGGCACCTTTATGCCTGAATAAAGAAAGCATGCAGATCTCTCCACAGACTTAGCAGAGATCAATCTGGAACTCGCCTGAGTTAGGAGATGTCAGCGACTGGGCTACCTCAGGAGACCGACTCCCTGTGGAGTCATAATGCCTCTTGTCCATGATCAGGTTTTAACCCTGATACTGTAGACCTACTGGGGTAGACAAGTGCATGCAGCAAGAGATGGTTCTCTGGGCTCTGAGAGTGTTTGGGAGAGACTACAGTAAGGAGTGGTGAGCCTGCTCCTTACCCTAGAGATGAGAGCTCTGCCCAGCCAACTCAAACCAAGTCAAGGGTGCCAGAGGAGGTTGCAGGTCACATTGCCTCTGCCTGGTCTTGACTGGCCCTACTTTAGAAAGATCTATGGCATGAGAACAGATGCCACTGTGTCACAGAGAAAGGAAACACAGTCCTTGTGAAAGCCAAGTCCGTGTTTATCCCTGTGTGAAAACTGCTGATGGTCCTATGGCTCCTCGTACAACAGGGGTGTATCTGATCCCTCTGCCCTCCTTTGTCCCCAGTGCAGAAATAGTACTGATGTGAGCAAAGGAAAACCCAATGGTGGCTTGAGCAGTTGGACTGTTGGGTATCTTCTTTATAGGAATCCAGTAGCCCCATCAGACACTAGGTGTTATATTTATGATATCTGTGTGCATATTCACTAGTGTACACAGATGGAAAGAATAGCTAAAAGGAAATATATGCAAGTTTAGGCTTCACTTCTTGAACATGGATGAAAGCCACATACTCAGCTAACTTGTGCTTACAATCCCACCTTTCTGGAGATAGAGGCAGGAGGATCAGGAGTTGAAAGCTGGTCTCATCTCTATAGAGAGATAAAGGCCAACCTGGGCTACATGAAAACCCAAAACCACACATAAAAATTAGCTATATATAAAGCAATAGGTCAATTCCTCATGATATGATGGCATTAGTTTATAATCAGAAAATATAAACCTTGTATGAAATGAAGTCAAAATGGTTCCATTTTTACGAAACTCCAGTTATTCAGATTTTATCCTGAACTGGATCTGTAGCCAGGTCTGGCCAGTCTAACCCATACCCACAACTAGAAGTGACCTGGGAGAGATGCTTATATTCTAGGGCCACTTCCACCTGTAAAAAGCCTGCCATTTTCAGCATAGGGATCAGAGTAGAGTGCTGCTGCAAAGGCCAGGCTGTCCCCGGCCCCTATCAGTTATCCTGGGAAGGCCAGGGAAAGTTCTAAGATACAGCCAGGCTGGGCATGGGGCCCTGTGCATGGAGATGGAACTAGGAGTGCATTTGTGAATGGTGGATGGAGGCATAGGCTAGTGGGTAGGCTCCAGGAAGTGGCTGAGATGACAAATGATGAGCAAGGATTCTGAAAGAGCCCATGAGGGCCACAGAGGATTGGTTCTGGGTACCGACCTGGCTTAGCTGTGGACAGCCCTCTTGGGCTCTGTTTGTCAAGTCCATTAGAGCTAGATAGCCGTGGCTCAGGACTTTCTGTGTGAGAGTGGTGAGCAGCACCCAGCAAGCTCACCATCAGGCCACTCTCCTAGCCCTCTCAGGCAAGCCTCTCCCCAGCGTTGGGACTGTTTTGTGCTTTGGCCTCTTGGCAGAAGCTCCTGAATGGATTTCCATCCCGAAATGCTGAACTTTGTCTTGAAGTCAATCAAGTCCCTTAGAGACCTTGCGCTAGGCAGAATGTGTCTCTTGAAGTCTCCCTCTCACTGAGTTCCTTTGTGGGTATGCACACTTCTCCCAACATCCCAGAGACTCTCACTTTTTATCCAGGTGCTGTGAAGCCTGAGGCTTCATCCCTTGCTTCTTGTGCTTATTGTCCACCACAGACACTGTCTCAAAGGGAAACACAGATAGCACCACCAGATACCTTTGACTGTATTCGGTTGGACATTTCCTTAACCTTCTCAGGCTTTTTAGATGACTTGCAGTCCTCATGTGCTTTCGTGTTTTCTGGACCCTTGGGTATGTGGAGGTGGGGGTAGAAGTCCTGTGACTCAGCTTTATTTGCCCTGTGGAGGCTGATGGAGACACAGGCTAAGCACAACAGTTTGGAGATTCCCTTCCAACGTGCAGCGTTTTGATCTTGAAGCAGTTGGGAATTTTTCTGTCATTTATGCCAATACTGAGCAATTCATTGTCTAGCAGTCCCAGGCCTCAGCATTTCCTGTTGTCTACTGTGATTTGTTTACATCTAACAATGGGAAAGATACTATCTGAAAAGGCACAGGGCCATTGGTGTGGGACTCGGGGACAATTGAAACCACAGTGGAGTCAGGACAGATGTGTGGTCAGAGGCCAGAATGACCTTTGACCATGGCACAGTTCTGTGTGTAACACTAGGGCTCAAATCCAGTGCCTGTTGAACATTAGGCAAACATCTAACTCTGAACAACAGTCCAGCACTAGAGAAAGCACATGCTTGTGTTGGCAGAAGCCTTTGAAACGCCAGCTCTTCTCCTCCTTGAGTGCCTAGTGGTAGTTGCAGTGGGTCTACCTTCTGTCCAAATCCTACAACAGCTGATCTCAGCTTTGTTCAGGCTTCATACCAAGTTAACCTACCAACAGCAGAGCTGGTGGACTTGGAGGCAGACATTTCAGTCTCTGCACACAGCACCAAGTATAGTGACTCACTCTCCCTGTCATGAACAGGGAGGCAGGATGAGCTTGGCTTTTGAGGTCCTTGGCCTCCCAGCCTTTGCAGCTGTGGCTCTTTATCTCAGATCCTCATTCTCCTGGGTTTGTGCCATGCAGAGCCTGTGCCTAAACTCAGGCTTTGGAAACTAATACCATAGATAGGGGCTCAAGTAACAGAAATCCCCCTCCTATGATTATGGAGGCTTCATGTCCAAACCAAGAGCTCCTGGCACGATGGATGGCCCTGATGAGGACTTTCTTCCTGATTTATAGATGACCCTCTCCTGAGTCTCTACTTGGTAGAAAAGGAGGAGTGAGGAGTGAGGGTGTCTGTCCCTAATAAGGGCACTAATTGAAATATGAAGGCCCCATCCTATGGCTGATTTGGCCCTAGTTCTCTCCCAGAGGTCTTGCCTCCCAATTTCAGAATCTTGGAAGTTTGGTAGGCTGATACAAACATTCCACCCAGAATATCTCATGGCAAGGACTAGCGCTGTGTCAGATGTAATGTAGGAAGTCATATATGACCTCTGGGCACTTGAAATACCTCCAGTCTATACTTCAGTCTGTTGTGGGATATATAAAGTGTACGCCAAATCCCAAGGTTTAGGATGAAAACTAATGAGCAATATCCAGTAAGTAACCGGGTCCCTGAAATTACCTACTGAGATAAATTTCGGGATATCCTGGGTCAAACAAACACACTGGGAAGACCAACTGTCTGGCATGGTGGCCCACACTTTCAATCCCAGCACTCGAGAGGCAGAGGCAAAAGAATCTCTGTGGGTTCTAGGCCAGCCTGGTCTATAAAGCAAATACCATGACAGGACAGTCAGGGCTGTTATAAGGAAAAACTGTGTTGCAAAATTAAAATAAATAAAATAAAGACTAACTTTATTATTTCTTTTGAATTTTTAAATGTATTGCTAAGATAATTCCAACTCACATGAATGTTAATGTATTTGTGTTTTATTAAATATATTTTTAGTAAACAACATTAAAGATCACATGATATATTGATAACATGTACACAATGAAGTAATTATTATAGTTAGAAAATGAACATACTGAAATCCCTGTCTGTGCACATATGTGTGTACACCTGAGTATATATATATGTATATGTGTATGCAGGTTACCAAAGTCATTCTCTCTGCGCACAGTTTCTGCTATGTAATATGAGACATCCATGTACCTACCATATAGCAACAGGATGGTTGACAAGGAGAAACATACATGATGGTGGCCCTGTAAGATCATATCTCCTAGTGACATTGGACCTGTCTTAGCTTATGTAAGTAATTCAGAGTGATGGTTTGGAACAAGAGCAGAGCTGGCAGCTAATATGTTTAGATGGAGTGTAGATTCCACGGGACCTCCGTGTCTAGCAAAGTTTCCAACATCAGCAGCAGTCTGTGGCACATAGCTAAAGACATCCCACAGGTGTTTTTTCTCCGGGCTCATCATCCTGTTCTACTTCCTGACTCAGGCTGGCTGGCCAAAAATAGCTGAGGTTTGCAGTCACAGAAAGAGGTGGATCTGGGCTGATGGGGTGGCACCACTGTGGCCTGGAACATCCCGCCTCTTGGCCTGGGGCCAGCTGGAGAAACCAGGCAAGGAGCTCAGCCAGCAGGCTATCATCAGCCTTGTCTGGAATTTTCAGAGTTGTCCAATGGCAGCCTAGGAGTGGCAGGTACACCCAGAGCTCCTCCCCACATAGAGCCATGGAGTCTGTTCTTCTTTGCATTTCTCAAATAGCTGTTCTGATGCTGGTGATAGTTGGGGGACTGATGTCTCCTGCATGTGTGTTTATTGACTGTTTGTCTTATTCTCTTTGCTCAGCAGGTGGCATTTTTGTTCAGCAGTTGTACTGTTAGTCGCCTGTGTTCATGGATCATGACATATTAATCATGCAAATTAGGATATTATTAATGAAGAAAAAAGTTAATTCTGACCCTGTGGCAGGCTTCACTGTTGAAGCTCTGTTCTGCCCCCTCTTGTCACAAATGCCATCAGCAGATTCTTCCAGCTGCCGAAATTGGCACATTGACATGCAGGGGAAAGGGGAGACTGAAATCCCACAGCCATTTCCCTCTTCGGGAACTGTGCTGCAAGCACACGTTTACTTGAGAGCTTGTGTTTTCAGGCAGGACTGTGAAAGCTGACCTCCTTCACACCATGGAAACAGTAAGCTGTATTCGGGAAGCAGCTCTGTCCTTGCAGGCCCTCCAGGAAAGCCCACTGGTATGGTATCTCCTTCTGTCAGCAGTACAGAGCCGTGTGGCAGTGTCAGGAGCTCCTGTGACTGGGATGACTTCTGAGTCCCAGCCCCGGTTTTCTACACGCTTCTTTCAGGTGGCATGTGAGCCCCTCTTCTCACATCCACCACTAATCTTGGATACTTACCCCTTAGTTAAACATAGTTCCATGGCCACTTTCCTTGCCTGCCCTCTGGCTGACCCTGATTCCTCCCAGCACCCCATGCTGCTCAGAGATCTGGTTTCAGGCCTCTCTGCTTTCCATCTCATGAGCCAAGTTCAGAAACAGGATGTTTTTGAGAACTTGGATGTGTCTTCCAAGTGCAAAGTGGCAACACCCCTTGGAAAGACTGTACCATTCCAGAAAGCTGGCTGAGTCACCCCATATACTGTCACAAGACTGGGCTGATCCAAGAGAAGTGGCAGCTGGACTGTCTCAGCACTGATGGCTAATGCCAGGACCATGTCAGGGTAAGAGAATCTGGAGGGTGTCCGACCACTGAGAGATCTACTGGGACAAAGGTCTGCTGGCCTGTTGTCACCTGCAAAGCAGAGAATAATGTCTATTCTCCACTCTCTGAACTAGCTCCAGGAACAGCAGCTAACTTCTGCATCACTCAGAGGCCAGAGTAAGAAAGAACGAGCCTTGATGTTTCAGGTCTACTTTGCTGAATTTGCACTTCCTAGAGACACTGCCTGTTTCACTGACAAGTCTCAAGACTTCCATTGCTGCCCTTGATTCCTTACGATGCCTAGTGCCTGGGCTCCAGCTCATGACCTCACTCTGTAGAAACTCCGGAGAGTCTTCCTTTCCTATAAGTGTTTCCAACCTATGTCTCCATCTGTGTCCCCACCCACTTCCATTTCCACAACTCCTCCTCCTGTGCTACCTGCTTAGTAGTAGGTGTTGGGAGAGATGGAGTCAGACATGACCCAGCCTGGAAAAGTCAGCAATAGTTGGGAAACTCATCATGAGAGCTGCCTGGTTCTATAGACAGGTCAGCATCAGCACTGTAAATAATGTCTCAGTTGTGGCTGTGAGAGGGATGGACCCAGTTTCAAAGGATTAGCCCATTGAGTCTTTTAGGCCTCTGCAACTGTAGTGATGGCTGATGACCTTAGTGTACAGATGACATGTCTTCTCTCTCTCTCTCTCTCTCTCTCTCTCTCTCTCTCTCTCTTTCTTTCTTCATTTCTCAGTTTCTTTCATCTTTCCCTTGTATGTTCTCTTTCTTCACTTGTCTTGTTACAAGGACAACAATCATGGAATTAGGGCCTTGTCTTCTTCCTAGGGAACCTCCCTGCAGCTTTTTATATCAGCCTATAACAGCCTGTCTCCTATTAAGGCCACCTTTCCAGGCACTAAAGGCTAATTCTGTGGCATGTGATCTTTAGGAGTACATAGTTCACCTCTTAACAGGAGCAATGAACCTAGGACACTGAGGACTCTGATAGTGGCCACTGTCCCTGCTCATGATGGGCACTATCAGTGTAGGGTAAATCTGGAGCGCTGCTTGAGGAGGTTCTTCTCAGGGCTGTGGGGACTCTGGTCCCTGTCATCCTCTTGGTATTTATGGTTTGTTAAGAGGAGGAGTGTTCCATTCAGCCTTCTTTTCCAGGAGAGCTTGAGTGACCAGGAGGCCCTGATAGACCCATTGAGCCATTAGACAAGCTGAAGTGACCCTATTCAACAGCTTCATTTAGGCAATACCCAGGGACAACATCCCATTAATGAGAACTTGTGCTAGCTAGTGTCTATAAAATGAACCCACCTCTATGTATCCTGGGAGGTGGGGAAATGATCACTCTAACAAAAGAAACCTATGAATATAGCATAATCTCAAATAAAAATTCTAGAGGCATTCTTCTTAGAAATATAAGAAATAATCTTAAAATGCATGTGGAAGCCTGGAAGACCTCAGAGAACAAAAGCAGTCCTGAGCAAGAAGAATGGTGTGGTGGCTATCACCATTACGGGGCTATCACCACACCTGATTTCAAGTAATACTACAGAGCCAAGGAATGAGAACATGATACTGGCACAGAACAGACATACAGGTCAATAGAATAGAGAAAGGGCCCTGGTATGGGGTCACATGACTATATCCACATGATTTTGCCAAAGATGAAGGGAGCATGCATTGGAGAAAAGATAACCTCTTTAATACCTGCTCTGGAGCATTGGACATCCACATATAGAAGAATGAAACTAGATCATTATCTCTCACCCCAAACAACAAAACCACCCTCTAGTGGATCAAAGACCTCAACAGAGGACCTGAAACTGCAAGAAGACAAACTAGGGAATGCACATCAAGAGACAGGTGTAGACAAGGACTTTTTCTAGGATTCCATGCTCAAGAAATAGTCAACAACCAACAAAATGGAGTCCATGAAACCAGAATGTTTCTGTACTACAAGCTGCCAGTGAGGGAAGAGCTAGCTTGAAGAGTGAGGGAAAATTCTTGGGAGCTTTACCTCCAACAGAGGAATTCGTATCTAGAATTAAAGAACTTCAGAAGCTAAGCATCAATAAAGCAACCTGTAGAGATTGATGAAAATGGCTTCCATAGGCTCAGAAGGAGCAGCACTAGTTGAAGTAGGTGTGGCCTTGTTGGAGGAAGTGTGTCACTGGGGGTGGGCTCTGAGGTTTCAGAAGCCCAAACCAGACCCAGGGTCACTTTCTGTTCCTGATGCTTGCTGATCCAGATGTGGAACTCTCAACTTCCTCTCCAGCACAATGTCAACCTGGATGCTGCCATGCTTCCTGCTATGACAATAATGGACTAAATCTCTGAACTGTAAATAAGCCACAATTAAGTGGTTTCCTTTATAAGAGTTGCCTTGGTTATGGTGTCTCTTCACAGAAATAGAAATCCTAACCAAAGCACAATACAATAATAATAAAAAAATGGTTTAGGAACTAAATAGATCTCTCAAAAAAAAATACAAGTGGCTAGTAAATACTTTTTTTTCTTTTTTCTTTTTTCCTTTTTTTCTCTTTTTGGTTGTGAGCTTAGCTTTTAATGGTTGAGCCATCTCTCTAAGTTTAGAAAACACTATTTAAAGTATACAAGATCATTAGCCATCAGGGCAATTCGAATTAAAAGTGCATTGAGATTCCATCTTACCCCAGTCAACATGGTCATCAAAAAAATGAATGGTAATAAATACTGGTGAGAGTGTGGGGAAGAGGGGCCCATACTCACTGTTCTGACCCACTTGAAGCTGATTCTCGTTAATAGCAGGAACATTGGCAAGGTTCTGGGGAATGCCTCCTTTGGATGGAGTCCTGTCCACAGGGGTGTTAGTAAACTGGCAGAAGAGCACTTTGAACAGAAGAGAGATCCCTGATGCTTAGGGAATGATGGGGCAGAAGACTAAGGCAGAATCTAGCTCCTGGCTGACTCCCTGAGCAGGTGGCTTGTGACCTGCAAGGTGCCACTAAGAACTCAGGTATAGCATTTCTTTAACCAGCCTGGCACAGAACCTGCAGTTATTGTCACAAGAGTGTCACTTACCTACAGGACTGTGAAAGGTAGCCTGGTTTCTGATTGAGCTAAGGTTTGAAACCCAGGTAACCCTACAGGTGACCCCGCAGGGGATAATCCTGGAAGGAACGGTAGGCATTTGGCCATGCTCCTGGACACCAGGCTCCTGACATGAGGCCGCAGCTCTCCATAGGTCTGTGGCCATCAGTCATGTTAGGGCTATGCTCCAAGCCCCTCCACAGGTAGAAGACATGACCACAGGTCACAGCCTCAAAACAGATTTCCATTTTAATGAGGTACCTAAAGACCTAGAGGCTTAGCCAATAAACTCCCCTTCCCAGTCACTCCTTCCTGTAAAAGGTATTTAACCTCAGGCCTGCCCTGAGAAAGGGGAGTACAGTTTTGCTCATTGCCACTCTCTGCCATGACAATACATGCCTTAAAACCACGGACTGTCTCTTTTCATCGGGATCCACCATGGGGAGCAATGGAATAGACCTTCGTCTAAAGAGCCAGTGGCCTAATCTCCCACAGGAGGCCTCTCAGAGCTCCCAGCCATGGCCTCCACCAAGTCAAGCCAAGCTGCTGAACAAGCCAAGGACTTTCCTCCCTGAGAGACCCAGCCGGAGCGCTCCCCTCTTTTCCCCCTCAGTCCTGGACTAGATCCAGCCTGTGGGCCCTCAGTCCTTTCTCAGCCCTTCTGAGGCTCCCAGCAGGGCCTCGGTGCCCAAGAGTCTGAAAACCTGACATCCCTGCCTCTGTGTAGGCCTGGAGACCCCCAGCCAACTCCGGCAGTCCCCGGGACTTCAAACTATACTTCTTGCCCCTGCAGTGGTGTCCAGCAGCTTCATATAGTCTAGTACCTGCCTGGCTGGTGAATGTGTCAAAACTTCTTGAGTCCCGCCTCCATGAGCTGCTTGAGCCCCAAGCAGACACTGGACACCCCATAACTCAGCCCTTACTATGTCACTTCAAAAATCCACATGCTGAGCCCTTCAACCTTTTAAGGGAGTATGAGGAAATGGGCCTGAGGTAGGAGCCCCCAGAAAGGAACTGGAACTCTTGTAAAGGAGATCGAGGTGTTGCATCCCACCATTTGAGGACATCCTGTAATCCATGAGGAGATATGGCCCAGCACCGAACAGTACAGGCCTCTTGGCCTCAGGCACTGTGGGACGTGATGTGCCATTTGAGCCACCCATCTGCTGTGCCTCATGATTACAGCTTGGGTGGACTAAGAGGACGTTCCACAGAGGATCTGGTGGGGGGGGCATCCATCCTGCAGATGGGGAGCAGTGGCAGCGGGCAGACAGCAGTGACTTGGCTGGGCTTGCATGTTCAGCTACTCAGATAAATACTTGAAAAGTTCCCTGAGCCTCCCATTTTGCTTACTCTGGACATCCAAATCAAATAGCCAAACTGACCCTCTCCACTTTTCAAACTGATGGCTAATCTTGATAGTCATTTTGATAGAATTGGAGTCACCATGTAGCCAGGCATGGTAGCTCCTGCCTTTTACTCATAGCACTAGGAAGGCAGAAATAGGAGTATCTTTCAAGGTTGGCCTGGTCTACAAAGCAAGTTCCATTACAGTCAATCCTACATAGAGAAACCCAGTCTCAAAAAACAAAAACAAAGAGATAAAAAAGAATTACTTGGAAACAAAGCTCTGGGCATATCTGTGAGGGAGTTTCTAGATTAGGTAAGATGAAATGGTACCCCTACCCTAACTAACTGTGGCAGCAGCATCCTTGGATAGGGTCTTCATGGAGTAAAAGGAAGAGAGCAAGCTGAACACCAGCTTTCAATTCTCACTTCCTGTCTGGATCCACTGCCTTCGACCCCTGCTGACTTGCCTTCCCGCCACAGTGACTGCATCCTCAAACATTGAGCCAGAACAAGGCCTTCTTCCCTTAAGTAGCTTTCCTTGGGTGTTTACCAGTGTTGAGAACAGTAACGAGTGCAGGACATGTTCCTCTCCATGCTGACCCTTGACCGGTTATGACACTCACTCTTATCTTATGTCCCTGCCTCTGCTCTGCCTGCTTGGCAGAGTAGCCAGGTCAAATGTGGTCATACCCTGACCCCCTCCCCACCACCACCCAGATGATCTCCCAGGCCTGGAGCAGAAGCCTTGCTTGCCTGCTTGGTCAATCCTCTCTAGAACCTATCTTTCCCAATTTTACTTTTCTGTCACCTGGTTCTGGCTGAGATGTCATCTCCCCAGACCCCATTCCTGTCCTACATTGCTCACTTGTGTTTCTAATCAGCTGACATTATTTAACCTTTAGCCCAGTTTCATGTCATGCTTTCTCTGTGACAGCCAGGTCTTTGCCCAAGTCCATACAGATGTGTGCCTGGGACAGGGGTGGCATATTAAACCCCAGCAGAAATGGGGCAGGGCTGTGTCCTGCTATGTGACCAGCCTTTATTACCTGTCACTTGCAGAAGGGAATGAACAGGGACAGAATTGAGTCTTTAAACTGTTCTTTATTCAGAGAACAGCAATCTGAGAAGACAATAGTTTAGCATCCTCAAAATTTGTCTTCTCAACAAAGAAGGAAGAAGGAGAAAAAGGAAGAAGAGAGGGAGGAAGAGAAAGAGAAGGAGGAGGAGGAGGAGGAGAAGGAGAAGGGGAAGGAGAAGAAGAAGAAGAAGAAGAAGAAGAAGAAGAAGAAGAAGAAGAGGAGGAGGAGGAGGAGGAGGAGGAAGAATAATTCAGTTGAGGGTCTGGAGAGATAGCTCAGGGTTAAATGTATTTATCAGCTGCTCTTCTAGGACTAAGGTTTGGATCCTAGCACCCATGTACTTGCTCATAACTTTCTGTTAACTCTGTTTTTAGGAACTCTAATGCCATCTCCTGGCTGTCTCACTCCCTGTCCCTACATACATATAAATACGTTTTAAAAGTTCAGTTGAAAACACAAGTGGGTTTTTTTTTTATTTTTAAAAAATTTTAATTTTTTTCCACTCCAGATTTTATTCCCCCTGCTCCGTTCACCCTCTGACTGTTCCACATACTATACCTCCTCCACACATTTGTCTCCAGGAGGATGTCCCCGTCCCCCAGCCCCCACCCAACCTGACCTCTAAACTCCCTGGGGCCTCCAGTCTCTTGAGGGTTAAGTACATCTTCTCCGACTGAACCCAGACCCAGCAGTCTCTGTTGTATATGTGTTGGGGGCCTCATATCAGCTAGTGTATGCTGCCTGGTTGGTAGTATAGGTTAACTGAAACTGCTGGTCCTCCTGCAGGGTTACCCTCCTCCTCAACTTCTTCCTCTGTGCACTATTCCTGCCAGTGGAGAGTTTGTCTCCAGGGAATGCTCTGACCCCAGGTCTCAGGTGAGACAACCATTTTCTATCCAGTGACTGTCTAAGGCGGGGCCAGCCAGGAGGCACAGGCAGCAGAAGCAGCAGAGAAGCTGGGACAGGGTCCTTCCTAAATCCATCTGCACTCAGAAGGTAAGGCTGTTCCACAGCCCTCTGTGCATAGGTCTTTCAAGGAGAGAGATGGTCTCCCAGGAGTGCTGACACAGGCTTACAGACCCACAGGAGGAACAACCTTCGGCGATAGAAGAGAGAATCTCAGGGGCAGAAGATACCATTGAAAACATTGACTTAACAGTCAAAGAAAATGCAAAATGCGAAAAGATCCTAACCCAAAACATTCAGAGAAATCCAGGACACAATGAGAAGACCAAACCTAAGGATAATAGATATAGAAGAGTGAAGACTCCTAACTTAAAGGACCAGTAAATATTTCAACAAAATTATATCCTCTACTATACACATGCTGCCAGAACAATCAGGCCCACCATGTGCAGTCCTTGGTTGGTGGTTGAGACCCTGGAAGCTCTGAGGGTACTAGTTAGTTCATATTGTTGTTCATCCTAAGGGGCTACAAACCCCTCAGCTCCATAGGTCCTTTCTCTAACTCCTTCATTGGGGACCATGTACTCAGTTCAATGGATGGCTGTGAGCCTCTACATCTGTAGAAGTCAGGTACTGTCAGAGCCTCTCAGGAGACAGCTATATTTAGGCTGGCTTGTCCTTCCTTCAGTCTCTGCTCCATAGTTAATCTCTGCAACTCTTTCCATGGGTATTTTGTTCCCCCTTTTAAGAAGGAATGAAATGTCCACCTTTTGGTCTTCCTTCTTCTTGAGTTTCTTGTGGTTTGTGGGTTGTTCTTCTTTTATTCCAAACTTCTGGTTGACCTCTGCCTTGTGAAGGTTCTGTGCCTCAGTGTAGGGGAATGCCATGGCCAATAAGTGGGAGAGGGTGGGGTGGCAGGCATGGGGAGGGGGGAGGCAACAGGGGTTTGTTCTTGTTGTTTTTGTTTGTTTGTTTGTTTTTTGGAGGGGAAACTGGGAAAGGAGAAATTTACATGTAAATAAAGAAAATATCTAAAAACTAAAAAAAATTATAGAAGAAACCTAATCTAAAGGAAGAGATGTCCGTGAATCTACCAGAAGCCTACAGAACTCCAAATAGTTTGGACCAGAAAGGAAATTCCTCCCATCATATAATAATCAAAACACCAAATGCACAAAACAAAGAAGGAATATTAAAAGCAGTGAGGGAAAAAGGTCAAGTAACATATGAAGGCAGACCTATCAGAATTACACCAGACTTTTCTATGACAGACAGACTTTTCTATGACAGACTTTTCAGACAGAGACTATGAAAGACAGAAGATCTTGGGCAGATGTCATACAAACCCTAAGAGAACAAAAATGCCAGCCCAGGCTACTATACCCAGCAAAACTCTCAATTACCATAGATGGAGAAAACAAGGTATTCCATGACAAAACCAAATTTACACAATATCTTTCCACAAATCCAGCCCTTCAAAGGATAATAAATGGAAAACTCCAACACAAGGAAGGAAACTACATCCTAGAAAAAGGAAGAAAGTAATCTTTTAACAAAACTAAAGTAAGATAGCCACATGAATAGAATTCCAACTCTAACCACAAAAATAACAGGAAGCAACAATTACTTTTCCTTAATATCTATTAATATCAAGGGACTCAATTCCCCAATAAAAAGACATAGACTAACACACTGCTTATATAAGCAGGACCCAACATTTTGCTGCATATAGGAAACCCACCTATGTGACAAAGACAGACACTACCTCAGAGTAAAAGGATAGAAAACAATTTTCCAAGCAAATGGTCCCAAGAAACAAGCTGGAGTAACCATTCTAATATTGAATAAAATCAACTTGCAACTTATAGTTATCAAAAAAGATAAGGAAGGACACTTCATACTCATCAAAGGTAAAAGCTACTAAGATGAACTCTCAATTCTGAACATCTATGCTCCAAATGCAAGGATGTCCACATTCATAAAAGAAACTTTACTAAAGCTCAAAACACACATAACACCCCACACAATAATAGTGGGAGATTTCAACACCCCACTCAGCAATGGACAGATCATGGAAACAGAAACTAAACAGAGACACAGTGAGACTAACAGAAGTTATGAAATAAGTGGATTTAACAGATATCTATAGAACATTCTATGCTAAAACAAAATAATATACCTTCTTCTCAGCACCTCATGGTACCTTCTCCAAAACTGACCATATAATCAGTCACAAAAGAGGCGTCAACAGATACAAGAACATTTACACAATTCCATGCATCCTATCAGATCACCACGGACTAAGGATGATCATCAATAACATTAAACATTAGAAAGCCCACATACATGTGGAAGCTGAACAACACTCTACTCAATGATAACTTGGTCAAAGAAGAAATAAAGAAATGAAAGACTTTTTAGAGCTTAATGAAAATGAGGCTACAACATACCAATCTTATGGGACACAATGAAAGCAGTCCTAACAGGAAAACTCATAGCTCTGAGTGCCTCCAAAAAGAAACTGGAGAGAGCATACACTAGCAGTTTGATAGCACATCTGAAAGATTTAGAACAAAAAGAAGTAAATTCACCCAAGAGGAGTATACAGCAGGAAATAATCAAACTCAGGGCTGAAATCAACCAAGTGGAAACAAAAAGAACTATACAAAGAATCAACCAAACCAGGAGCTAAAGAAGCTAAAACCATCCAGTGGAAAAAAGACAGCATTTTCAACAGATGGTGCTGGTTCAACTGGTGGTTAGCATGTAGAAGAATGCAAATCGATCCATTCCTATCTTCTTGTACAAAGCTCAAGTCCAAGTGGATCAAGAACCTCCACATAAAACCAGATACACTGAAACTAATAGAAAAGAAAGTGAGGAAGAACCTTGAGCACATGGGCACAGGAACTTTTCTGAAAAAAAAACAAAAACAAAAACACACCAATATCTTATGCTCTAAGATCAAGAATTGACAAAGGGGACCTCATAAAATTGCAAAGCTTCTGTAAGGCAAAGGACACTGCCAATAGGACAAAATGGCAACCAACAGATTGGGAAAAGATCTTTACCAATCCTACATCTGACAGAGGGCTAATATCCAATATATACAAAGAACTCAAGAAGTTAGACTCCATAGAAACCAAATAACCCTATTAAAAATGGGGTACAGAGCTAAACAAAGAATTCTCAACAGACGAATACTGAATGTCTGAGAAACCCCTAAAGAAATGTTCAATATCCTTAATCATCTGGGAAATGCAAATCAGAACAACCCTGAGATTCCACCTCACACCAGTCAGAATGGCTAGGATAAAAAACTCAGGTGACAACAGATGCTGGAGAGGTTGTGGAGAAAGAGGGACACTCCTTCATTGCTGGTGGGATTGCAAGCTGGTACAACCACTCTGGAAATCAGTTTGGCAGTTCCTCAGAAAATTGGACATAGTTCTACCTGAGGGTGCAGAAATATGACTTCTGGGTATATACCCAGAAGATGCTCCAACATGTAATAAGGACACATGCTCCACTATGTTCATAGTAGCCTTATTTATAATAGCCAGAATCTGGAAAGAACCTAGATGTCCCTCAACAGAAGAATAGATACAGAAAATGTGGTACATTTACACAATGGAGTATACTTAGCTATTAAAAACAATGAATTTATGAAATCCTTAGGGAAATGGATGGATCTGGAGGATGTTATCCTGAGTGAGGTAACCCAATCATAAAATAACATACATGGTATGCACTCCCTGATAAGTGGAAACTAGCCCAAAAGCTCAGAATACCCAAGATACAATTCACAAACCATAGGAACCTCCAGAAGAAGGATGACCCAAGTGTGGATACAAAGTGTGGAACAGAGACTGAAGGAAAAGCCATCCAGAGACTGCCCCACCTGGGGATGCTTCCCATATACAATCACCAAACCCAGACACTATTGTGGATGCCAGCAAGTGCCCACTGACAGGAGCATGACATAGCTGTCTCCTGAGAAGCTTTTCCAGTGCCCGACTAATACAGAAGTGGAGGCTCACAGTCACTCATTGGCCTGAGCACAGGGTCCCCAATGAAGGAGCTAGAGAAAGGACCAAAGAAGCTGAAGGGGTTTGCAGTACCATAGGAGGAACAACAATATGATCTAACCAGTACCTCCAGAGCTCCCAGGGACTAAAATACCAACCAAAGAGTACACATGGAGGACTCATGGCTCCAGCAGCATGCGTATAGTAGAGGATGGCCTCATTGGTCATCAATGGGAGGAGAGGCCCTTGGTCCTATGAAGGTTCTATACCCCAGTGTAGGGGCATGCCAGGGCCAGGAATTGAGAGAGGGTGGGTTGGTGAGCAGGGGGAGGGGAGAGGGAATAGGGTTTGTTTTTTTTTTTTTCAGAGGGAAAACCAGGAAAGGGGAGAACATTTGAAATGTAAATAAAGAAAATATCTAACAAAGAAGAAGAGAAAAGAAAAGAAAAGGAAAGGAAAGGAAAGAAAAGAAAAGAAAAGAAAAGAAAAGAAAAGAAAAGAAAAGAAAAGAAAAGAAGAGAAAAGAATGGAAACTACTGGTCCTCCTTCAGGGTTGCCCTCCTCCTCAAGTTCTTCCAGCCTTACCCTAATTTAACCATTGGGGTCAGCAGCTTCTGTCCATTGGTTGGGTGCAAATATCTATACCTAACTCTTTCAGCTGATTGTTGGGTCTTCTGTCGTGTGGTCATGATAGGTCCCTTTTTGTGAGTGCTCCTTCCATAGCTTCAGTAATAGTGTCCAGCCTTGGGACCTCCCCTTGAGCTGGATGCCACTTTGGGCCTGTTGGTGGACCTTCTTTTCCTCAGGTTCCTCTCCATTTCCATCCATGTAGTTCTTTCATACAGGAACAATTATGGGTCAGAGTTTTGGCTGTGAGATGGCAACCCCCTCCCTCATTTGATGCCCTGTCTTTCTGCTGGTGGTGGGCTCTATAAATTCCCTCTCCCTAATGTCGGGCATTTCATCTAAGGTCTCTCCCTTTGAGTCCCGAGAGTCTCTGATGTATTCTGGAGGGTTCCCCCAACCTCCCCAGGTTGCCTGTTTCAATTCTTTCTGCTGGCCCTTGCGGCTTCAGTCCCTTTCCCTCACCCAATACCAGATCATGTTCCCCTCTCCCTCTCCACACCCCTGTCCATTTTCCCTCCCTCTCCACTTGTGATTGTTTTCTTCTCCCTTCCAAGTGGGACTGAGGCATCCTCACTTGGACCCTTCAGCTTGTTGACCTTTTTGAGTTCTATGGACTATATTTTGGGTATTCTTTACTTTTTTGGGTGGGGGTAATATCCACTTTTTAGTGAGTACATACTGTGCATGTCCTTTTCTGTCTGAGTTACCTCACTCAGGATGATATTTTCTAGTTCCATCCATTTGCCTGCAAAACTCAGGATGTCCTTGTTCTTAATAGCTGAGTAGTATTCCATTGTGTAAATGAACCATATTTTCTGTATCCATTCCTCTGTTGTGGAACATCTGAGTTGTTTCCAGTGTCTAGCTATCACAAATAAGGCCACTGTAGTCCGGCAAGAAAGATGTGACCCGAGAACTTTTCCTTTTAGCAGTTTATTTCAGGAACCTTTTAACAATGTTTCTCCCTCCTGCTTCTCCCTCCTGCTCCTCCTGCCTGCTTCTCCTACTTCTGGCTTCTGCTGCTCCTGCCTCTCTTAAGCTCCACTTTCTGGCCCACTCCAAGCTTAGCCAATCCCAATGGGCCACGTGGCAAAAGTGGATAGGTCACCAGATGCGGAAGCAACCAATGGCAGCAAGCTTAGCCAAATGAGGGCTTGCTTATGAGACCGCTCGCTCTTGGAATGGCTCTCCACAGGCCACTATGAACATAGTAGAACATGTGCTCCTCCGGCATAGTGGGACATCTTTTGGGTATATTCGCAAGAGTGGTATTGCTGGGTCTTCAGGTAGATCTATTTCCAATTTTCTGAGGAACCTCCAGACTGATTTCCAGAGTGGTTGTACCAGTTTGCAATCCCACCATCAATGGAGGAGTGTTCCTCTATCTCTAAATCCTTGCCAACATGTGTTGTCATCTGAAGTTTTGATCTTAGCTATTCTGATTGGTATAAGGTGAGATCTCAGGATCATTTTGAACACTAAGGACTTTGAACATTTCTTTAAGTGCTTTTCAGATTCAAGATTCGTCTGTTGTGAATTCTCAGTTTAGTTCTATACTCTGTTTTTTGGTTGAGTTGTTTGGTTTTTTGGTGGTTAGCTTCTTGAGTCCTTTATATATTTTGGATATTAGCTCTCTATTGGATGTGAGGTTAGTGAAGTATTTTTTCCCCAATCTGTAGGTTGCTGATTTGTCTTACTATGTCCTTTGCCTTACAGAAGCTTTTCAGTTTCATGAGGTCCCATTTATCAACTCTTGATCTTAGAGCATGAGCCATTGGAGTTCTGTTTAGGGAATCTCTCCCTGTGCCAATGAGTTGCAGGTCTTTCCAACTTTCTCTTCTATTAGATTCAGTGTATCTGCTTTTATGTTGATGTCCTTAATCCACTTGGACTTGAGCTTTGTGCAAGGTGACAAATATGGGTCTATTATCATTTTTCTATATATAGACAGCCAGTTAGACCAGCACCACTTATTGACAATGCTTTATTTTTTTCCATTGTATAATTTTGGCTTCTTTGTCAAAGATCAAGTGTCCATAAATGTGTGGTTTTATTTTTGGGTCTTCAGTTCTAGTCCATTGATCAACCTGTCTGTCTCTGTACCAAGACCATGCAGTTTTTATCACTATTGCTCTGTAGCACAGCTTAAGGTCAGGGGTGCTGATTCCTCTTGCTATTCTTTGTTAAGAATTGTTTTCGCTATCCTGTTTTTTTTTTTGCCTTTTCAGATGAATTTGAGAATTGGTCTTTCCATGTTTTTGAAGAATTCTGTTGGGATTTTGATGAGAATTATATTGAATCTGTAGATTGTCTTTGGTATTATGGCCATTTTTACTATATTAATCCTGCCAGTCCATGAGCATGGGAGATTTCTCCATTTTCTGCGATCTTCTTTGATTTCTTTCTTGAGAGACGTGAAGTTATTGTCATACAGGTCTTTCCTTGTTTGGTTAGAGTTACCTCAAGATATTTTATATTGTTTATGACTATTGTGAAGGGAGTTGTTTCCCTAATTTCTTTCTCAGCCTGTTTATCATTTGTATAAAGGAAGGTTACTGATTTATTTGAGTTAATTTTATATCCTGCTACTTTGCTGAAGTTGTTTATCAGCTGGAGAAGTTCTCTGCTAGAATTTTTGGGGTCACTTATGTATACTATCATATCATCTGCAAATAGTGATACCTTTATTTCTTCTTTGCCAATTCTTATTCCCTTGATGTCTTTTTGTTTTCTTATTGTTCTAGCTAACACTTTGAGTACTATATTGAATAGATATGGGGAGAGTGGTCATCCTTGTCTTGTCCCCAATTTTAGTGGGATTGCTTCAAATATGTCTCTATTTAATTTGACATTGGCTGCTGGTTTGCAAGAATTTTATTGAGTATTTTTGCATCGATACTCATAAGGAAAATTTGTCTGAAGTTCTCTTTTTTGGTTGGGTCCTTATGTGGTTTAGGTATCACAGTAATTGTGGCTTCATAGAATGAGTTAGGTAGTGTTCCTTCTGCTTCTATTTTATGGAATAGTTTGAGGAATATTAGTATCAGGTCTTCTTTGAAGGCCTGTAGAATTTTGCACTAAATCCATCTGGCTTTGGGCTTTTTAGGTTGGGAGTTTTTTTTTTTTTTAAGAGTTTTTTCTTTTATTAGATGTTTTCTTTATTTATAATATCTCCTTTCCCAGGTTCCCCTAAAAAAAAAAAAAAAAACTAAAACAAACCCCTGTTCCCTCTCCCCTCCCCCTGCTCACCACCCCACCCTCTCCTGCTTACTGGCCCTGGCATTCCCCTACACTGGGGTATAGAACCTTCACAGAGCCAAGGGTCTCTCCTCCCATTGATGACCAACTTGGCCATCCTCTACTATATGCATGCTGCTGGAGCTATTAGTCGCACCATGTGTACTCTTTGGTTGGTGTTTTAGTCCCTGGGAGCTCTGAGGATACTTGTTGTTTGTCCTAAGGGGCTGCAAACCCTTCAGCTCCTTGGGTCCTTTCTCTAGCTCCTTCATTGGGGACCCTGTACTCAGTCCAATGGATGGCTGTGAGCCTCTACTTCTGTATTAGTCGGGTACTGTCAGAGCCTCTCAGAAGACAGCTATATCAGGCTCCTGTCATCCAGCACTTGCTGGCATCCACAATAGTGTCTAGATTTGATGATTGAATATGGGAAGGATTCCCAGGTGGAGCAGCCTCTGAATTGTCCTTCCTTTAGTCTCTGCTCCATAGTAAGTCCCTACAACTCCTTCCATGGGTATTTTGTTCCTACTTTTAAGAAGGAACGAAGTATTCACACTTTGGTCTTCCTTCTTCTTAAGTTTCTTATGGTTTGTGGATTGTACTTTGTGTATTCTTATCTTCTGGGCTAATATCCACTTATCAGAGAATGCATGCCATGTGTGTTCTTTTGTGGTTGGGTTACCTCACTCAGGATGATATTCTCCAGATCCATTCATTTCCCCAAGAATTTCATAAATTTATTGTTTTTAATAGCTGAGTAGTACTCCATTGGGTAGATGTACCACATTTTCTGTATCCATTCTTCTGTTGAGGGACATTCTTAATGACTTCTATTTCCTTGTGTGATATATGGGCCTGTTTAGATAGTTTACCTGCTCTTGATTTAACTTTGGTATGTGGTATCTGTCTAGAAAACCATCCATTTAATCTAGATTTTCCAGTTTTGTTGAGTATAGGCTTTTTTCTTTTTTTTAGTAGGATCTGATGATTTTTTGAATTTCCTCCTTTTCTGTTGTTATGTCTCCCTTTTCATTTCTTATTTTCTTAATTTGGATACTCCCTCTGGACCCTTTAGTTAGTTTGGCTAGGGCTTTATCTATCTTGTTGATTATCTCAAAAAACCAGCTTTTGGTTTTGTTGATTCTTTGTATTGTTCTCTTTGTTTCTATTTGGTTGATTTCCATCCTGAGCTTGCTGCTTTTTGTTCTAGAGCTCTCAGGTGTGTTGTTAAGTTGTTAGTGTAAGATCTCTCCAGTTTCATTACCAGGTCACTTAGTACTACAAATTTTCCTCTTAGCATTGCTTTCATTGTGTCCCATAAGTTTGGGATGTGTCAACATTCTCATTAGATTCCAGGAAGTCTTTAATTTCTTTCTTTGTTGCTGCCCTGATCACACTATCATTGAGTAGAGAGCTATTCAGTTTCAACGTGTATGTGAGCTTTCTGTTGTATTTGCTGTTGTTGAAGACGAACCTTAGGCCCTGGTGATCTGATAGGATGCATGGGATTATTTCAATCTTCTTGTATTGCTTGAGGGTTAGTTTGTGACCAATTATATGGTCGATTTTGAAGAAGGTATCATGAGGTGCTGAGCATAAGGTATATTCTTTTGCTTTATGGTGAAGTGTACCATAGATATCTGTTAAGTCCGTTTGGTTCATAACCTCTATTAGTTTCACTGTTTCTTAGTCTCTCTTTCAATGACCTGTCCATTGGTAAGAGTGGGGTGTTGAAGTCTCCCACTATTATTGTGTGGGGTTCAATGTATGTTTTGAGTTTAAGTAAAATTTCTTCTATGAATGTGAGTGTTCTTGTATTTGGGGCATATATGTTCAGAATTGAGACTTTCTCTTGGTGGATTTTCCCCTTGATGAATATGGTGTCCTTCTTCATCATGCTTGATAGCTTTTGGTTGAAAGTCTATTTTATTGGATATTAGGATGGCAACTCCAGCTTGTTTCCTGTGACTATTTGCTTGGAAGATCTTTTTCCATCCTTTTACTCTGAGATTGTACCTGTCTTTGTTATTGAGGTGTGTTTCTTGTATGCAGTAAAATGCTAGATTTTGTTTGCATATCCAGTCTGTTAGCTATATCTTTTTATAGGTGAGTTGAGTCCATTAATATTGAGAAATATTAAAGAGAGATGACTGTTGGTTCCTGATATGTTTGTTTTCGTAGGTGGGTTTATGTGCTTGTGGTTGTCTCCTTTTGGCTTTGTTGTGAGATGCTTAATATCTTGTTCTTTCTTTGGTGCAGTTACCTTCCTTGTGTTGGAGTTTTTCTTCTTGGATCCTCTGTAGAGCTGGGTTGTGGAAAGATACTGTTTGAATTTGGTTTTGTCCTGGAATCTTTTGGTTTTCTCCATCTAGGTTGATTGAGAGTTTTCCTGGGCATTTGTGTTCTCTTAGGGTCTACATGACCTCTGACCAGGCTCTTCTGGCTTTCAGAGTCTCTGTTGAGAAGTCTGCTGTAATTCTGATAGGTCTACCTTTGTATGTTACTTGGCCCTTTTCCCTTGCAGGTTTTAATATTCTTTCTTTGTTCTGTGTGTTTAGTGTTTTGATTATTATGTGACGAGAGGATTTTCCTTTCTGGTCCCTTTTTTTTTGGTGTTCTGTAGGTTTGTTGTACCTTTATGGCATTCTCTTTCTTCAGGTTGGGGGAGTTTTCTTCTATGATTTTGTTGAAGACATTTTCAGGTCCTTTGAGCTGGAAATCTTCATTCTCCTCTATTCTGATTATTCTTAAATATGGTCTTTTCATTGTATCCTAAATTTCCTGGATGTTTTGGGTTAAGAGTTTTTTGTGTTTTGAATTTTTTTGACAGTTGTGTCAATCTCTTCTATGGTATCTCTACACCTGAGATTCTCTCTTCTGTCTCTTGTATTCTGTTGGTGATACTTACATCTGTAATTCCTGACCTCTTTCCTAGGCTTTCCATTTCCAGGTTTGCCTCCATTTGTGTTTTCTTTATTGTTTCTACTTCCACTTTTAGGTCCACTTATTCAATTCCTTCACCTGTTTACCTGTGTTTTCCTGTATTTCTTTCAGTGAATTATTGACATCCTCCTTAAAGAACTCTATTATCTTCATGAGATAGGATTTCAGGACAGATTCCTGGTTTTCAGGTGTGTTGGTGTACTGAGAGCTTGCTGTGGTGGGAGAACTGGGTTCTGATGATATATTGGCTTCTGTTGTTTATGGTCTTGCACTTGGGTGTTGTTGGTCTGGGTGACTCTGTCTGGAGACTGCCATGGGTTTGTCCATGGGTTGCTTCATGTCTCCTGATAGACCTGTGGCTCTGGCTATAGCAGATCACCTGTGGGGCCTTCCAACTGGGGGCTCTTCAGAGTGGCAGAGAAGCTGTTGATCTTTTGCCTCGGCTGCAGTAGATCCCTTGGGAGGCCTTCAGACCATTGGTTCTTTAGTGGAGCAGTCAAGTTGTTGTCCTGTGTGAAGATGTTCTCCAGGGGGCATCTACTGACTGTGGTTTCTGTTTCCCTGTGTGCAGCAGAACTCTAGGGAGGCTTTCAGTCTGTTGGGTCAATTGTCCTGCATGCCTTTAAGCTGTGGTGTCTACTGCTCTGAGTGCAGCAGATCCTCAACTGCTCTGAATGCAGTGGATCCTCTAGGATGGGTCAGGATATGGTATCTTCATGGGAGCAGACCAGCTAGGAGTCTGTCCCAGCAAAAAGGGTAACACAAACACTTTTTAAGATTTATTTTATTTTTGGTTGTATGTGATTATGTCTATCTGCATGTATATGTGGATAGTCATAGAAGCCAGAAGAGGGCATTGGGTCCTCAGAGATGCAGTTCTAGGCAGTTTTGGGTAGCCTGGCAAGGATGCTGAAAACCAAACTCAGGTTCCCTGCAAAAGGCCTGCACTCTTCACCACTGAGTACATATCTCCTACATTCTCTCTAGCCCCTCACAGACAGTGTTTTATTTAGCAAAACAAGTACCAGGAAGAGAGATTGTGGTGGGCTGCCCCAAGATGAAAGGGTGTGAGGAAGTATACCCTAGTGGTTCTGTGTTGTGGATTTTAGGGACATTATTACAGATATTCGTAGTGCAAGGTGACCTTTTTTCATGGTCCAAATCTCCTCTTAAGATCTCTCTTCCCATAATTCTTTAGTTGAGCCCACCAAAGGAGGGTGGGTGTCAAAAGCACAGGGCAAGTGAAATTGTGATGAGGCCAGGTCTCCATGGAGAAGGTGCAGGGGATGCCCTGGTGCCTGAGTTTCTGAGGTAGTGGAGACAACCTATCTGCAGCCTCAAGGATGCCGAACCACAAAGGGGCATCAACTCTCAGCCTCGGAGGTGCAGCTGAGGGTGTCTTCTGTGTTAACGCTGTGGACACCAGGAGTCAGGAGCCCTGATGCTTCCTCCTGGAATACACTAAGTGCTCATTAAATGCTTGTTACATACAAGAATGAGCCCTACACAGCACTGCTCCTTTCTCCTCTCCTCACTGGTCCCTTGGGCCCTGGGGTTAGCCTTTTTGCCTTAGCTCCGCCTTGGCTTTAGGAATTAATGTGCTTTCTTAAAGCTCATTACCAAGATTTGCTTTTAAGTTTACTTAGATCCCTGAAGCCTCATAAATGTCTTTTAAGTCACATGAAAAAGATCCACACTTCTGAGGAAACGGGGTGGGGCCACAGGCGGTTCAAGACTCAGGACCAGACCAGAGATGGGGAAGTGGGGCTGAGATAGGGCCACAGGCTCTGGCTAGATTCCAACGACACAGAGACCTCCCACCATCAGGGTCTGGGTGGACAAGGGGCAAATGCAGAGAGGTGAAGTCCAATTCTGAAGTTTCATTTCAACAGATGTAAAATGCACACAACATGAACTTAGCCATCTTCCCCTTTCAGGTGTCTTTCTTCCTTTCTTTCTTTCTTTCTTTATATATATATATATATATATATATATATATACTTTATTTATATATATATACTACTTTATATATATAAAGTATATATATATATATATATATATATTACTATTTATTTACTTTTTAAAGATTTATTTTTATTTATTTTATGTTTATGAGTACACTGCAGTTGTACAGATGGCTGTGAGCTATCATGTGTGTGACTGTTGGGAATTGAACTCAGGACCTCTTCTGGCCCCACTCACCCCGGCCCCGCTTGCTCCAGCATAATTCACTGTAGCTGTCTTCAGACGCACCAGAAGAGGGCGTCAGATCTCATTGCAGGTGGTTGTAAGCCACCATGTGGTTGCTGGGATCTTGTAAGCCACCATGTGGTTGCTGGGATCTGAACTCAGGACCTTCGGAAGAGCAGTCAGTGCTCTTACCCGCTGAGCCATCTCTCCAGTCCCTCAGGTGTGTTTCTAAAGCACCCCAGCTGTTACAGAGCAGACCAAAACTTCTTCATGTGCAAACTGAATGTTGTGCCCCTTCAACAGTAACTCCTTACTCTTTCTCCTTCCCCTCTTGGCAACTTATGTTCTGCGCTGGACAGAGCATCACCCATTTATCTTCAGAAGATAAGCCCTAAGTACCCCCAGTACTTCCTGAAATCTGACATATTAGCAGACCTGGTGTATATGTTTCTTTCTATACATGCAAACCTATAACAAAGTTTCACTTTTTACCTGTAGGGGCTTCTTTGACAGAGTGGCTAGCCCCCTAGGTCCTGCACTTTGGGGCTATCATTCCGGAGAATAAGGGAGACCTTACCCTGCTCTGGTTTATCTGGTAATAGTCAGATGCTACGTTACTAGAGAGAGGGAAGTATATATCCTCTGATACACTGGGTGCCAGAGTGACAGCCATTAGGTTACTATTCTAGAAAAGGAAAGAATGGCCATTCCTTCTTGGCACATTTTCTGAATACACACGAGCTCATCCTGTTTTCATATCATGTCCTGAACATGGATGTAGCCTCAATTTGCTGCCTGAGAAGCTGAGATATAGAGTCTTTGTTCTAGATAGCCATGAACAGATTTTAAAAATCTATTTTTTTTCTTACTGAGGAGGGCAGGAGGTCTGGGTATCATCCCTTTCTTGGTCCTCTGAAGAATGTTACCAGGTGTGTGGCTTGCTATGCAATCCCCTTATGGTTGGTTGTTGTACCAGTTTAATCATTAACAAGATGTTTGGTTTTTAGACTGTCCTGTCCTACCTTGATAGTAGTTTCCAACAACCTATGTTAGAAATTCCTAGACGTTTGCTAAATGTGTGATTCCCAGGTTGTATCTCAGAAACCACAGTCTAAATGTTAACCTGGGTAAGGTGGCATACACCCAAAAGAAGAGGATTGTAAATTTCAGGCCAGCCTGAGTTGTATTGTGAGATCTTGTCTCTAAAATCCAAGCCAGCCAAGTCAGAAAATAAACCTTGGGATACAGGGGCTGAAATGCCACCTTAGAAATAATCAAGTAGTGAAGTATAGAGCCAGTGTCTAACCACAGGCTTTACATGACTGTGGGAAGGCATGTTACAGGATGGGACCAGTGAAGACTGACAAGGAGTCACCTTTAGCAGCCTCATAGTCCTCTAGCTTCAAGATTCAGCCTTTAGCCTGGTTCCTTGCTATTCAGAGCTCTCCAGTGGAGGCACATGTCCACTCTGTGCCATGCTATGGGGACACTGTAAAATCAAATGGATGGCAGCATTGGAAGCATCTGGCAAGTGAGAAGGCTGTTACTGTGGAGACAGCTGAAAGTGGGGGATGCTAGCTGCCCCTGTTTAGTCAGTATCTGATAGATAAACCAATCAGAACACCACATTGTTCCTTATAAATGTGTACAATCATGTGCGTCTACTGAAAAGATTTAAAATATAGGTTGTTGAGTGAGAGCTTGTTTGCAGTCACCTGAGCGTATGTGAGAGAAACTGTTTGTATCTGGCTGAGTACATGCTTCTCCTGTGAGCAAGAAGGTGGACATCTTCAAGAGGATAGACCATGCTTCTGGGCCAAGCTAATGATGGGTTATGAGGTCACAGGGGTTCACAGACCCCACCAGCCTGCCAGGCTCCAGCCTTTCTGTGAGTGGAACATGCCCTCTAATTAGGCCCAGTGTGACACCACCCAGACTCTGTGGTGACGCACAATTGCATGTCCAGTAGCCCCAGCAGAGATGTTTTATGAACTCAGTTTTAGTCTCCAGGCCACAGACATGCTCTCCTTGCCCACAAAGCCTGGTCCCTGTAGCTTCTTGGGTTTTTTCCTTCAAAGAAAGTTGGCACATCTCTGGGACAGCTTCTGAGGCAGCTTCCTCCCACGCCTGGAATTGTCTTCCCTAGGTGACCCTGTTCTCATGCTCTCTCTCCTCTTGTAGAGCATGACCATCTCAAGTGACCCCTGGCACTTTCAATGAGAGATGGTCCACCAAGGAAGGATCTAAGCTGACACATTGGTACATGTCAAGGCTAAAAGTGTCCTCAAAGGCTTTCTTTGCATGGCCCATCAAGCCTGCAACCCTTGAACAGGACTCAAGAGTCAGTCTTGACTCTGCCACCAATTGGCTCCTGCCCTCATTACATAAGGTGCATCTCTGAATGTTTCAACCCAATGGGCATGGCACTGGCTGACCATAAAACTGCCAAGAAAAGGGTCTTCAGCAAAGCAAACAAACAAACCACTCGGTGGTGTAGTCGGGGCCCATCTATAATGCCAGCACTTGGGATAGAGACAGAAGGATCAGGAATTAGTCATCCTCAGCTACATAGTGACCTCAAGTCTAGCCTGGACTATATGAAACCCTGTCTCAAAGAGTAAAAATAGCATCCTGGGTATAGTCCCCGAGTGGTGCCACAAAAGCTGTCAAAGCTGAAACAGACTCTTCCTTCCTGCCCAACCTACCAGCTGCAATAAAATGTCTCACAGGAGCCATGCAAAATGGCTGCTCCGGTCAAAATGGCTCAGCCTGCAACCATCACAGGAGCTACAGGAACTGTCATCCACAGTGGCACACTGCTTTTTCTACCTCAGTGGGAGCTGCCCCTCAGGAACTGTCTACAGTAGCAACAGCTTTCCTGCCTCAGCCTACAGCTTTCATGGAATACCACTGCAGGAGCTGTGCCACAGGAGCTATCCACAGTGGCAGCACCTCCTTTCCAGCCTCCTTCTCATCCCCAGCACTCCTACCCCAACCCATGGGCCTGATGAAGGGGAAAAGGAGTGAAAAAAAAGCCAGCAGTCCCTGAGCAGGGAAACCCATGTGTCCTTGAGATTCCCATAAAAGCCCACCAATCCCTGTGATGGCTTGTATATGCTCAGTCCAGGGAGTGGCACTATTAAAAAGTGTGGCCCTGTTGGGATAGGTGTGGCCGTGTGGGCTTTATGACCCTCATCCTAGCTGCTTGGAAGTTAGTCTTCCACTAGCAGCTTTCAGATGAAGAGGTAGAACTCTCAGTTCTGCTTGTACCATGACTGCCTGGATGCTGCCATGCTCCCACCTTGATGACCGTGGACTGAACCTCTGAACCTGTAAGCCAGCCCCAATTAAATGCTGTCCTTATAAGAATTGCCTTGGTCATGGTGTCTGTTCATAGCACCTAACTAAGACAATCCCTAAACAATAAAACCCACCAATCCCTGATCAGGAAAGGCCACCAATTCCTGAGATTCCCACAAAGCCCCATCAATCCCTGAGCACAAAAATGGTAGCATCCCTGAAGAGGAAACTCCAGCAATCCTTGAGTGACCCCCAAGCTCAGGATTTGAAATCCCACCAATCCTCTCTCTGGAAATCTCTGCCCTGAATAGCTCCACCCCCTCAGAAATCCTATATAAGGCCTACCCTTTTGTCCAGTTTGCTGCTGTCTACTCCCAGGAGTAGAGGGCATCCATCCCTGGATTCATCCCTCCACACCATGGACCCTCCAATAAACCTCTTTCATGAGGTTTTCTGCCTGGTATGACTCTCTTGTAGGAAGAAGCCAAGAAGAAAAGAAGCAATGAGGAGAAGAAGAGAAGCAATGAGAAGGAGCAGGGCTGAGGCACTGGGGATGCCCTCCCCTGGGAACTGCAGCACCTCTGCTGAGGAGTCTTCCTCTCAGAGCTGTAAGGTTCCTGAGCCCATGTTTCAGGATGCCCTTCCAGTGGGACACTGCCCACCTCAGAGCTGTGTAGTTTCTGTTTAGAGGCAGAAAGTATAAGTTCAACACAGGAGCACACACAGAAGTAAAGATAGGCCTTGGAGACTGAGGGACAACCTCAGCAGTCCCAATTCTTCCTGGAAAGTCTGAAAGCTTCCAGGAGTGGCTGGTGTTGCATGGACAAAGAACCTGGAGTCAGGTGGCTGGCTGCAGTAAACACTCAGGAGAGAAGAGTTTTTGAGTGGGCACACTGCCTTCTTCCAGCCTCTTTGTAGCAGTTACTAGCTTGTTGGATGCTGCTGCCGACAGTCAGGGAAACTCTTCACATTGCCATTACCTTGCCTATCAGTCCTTACAGAAATGCATTCTGTACTGGCTGGTTTTGTGTGTCAACTTGACACAGGCTGGAGTTATCACAGAGAAGGGAGCTTCAGTTGGGGAAGTGCCTCCATGAGATCCAGTTGTGGGACATTTTTTCAATTAGTGATCAAGGGGGTAGGGCCCCTTGTGGGTGGTGCCATCCCTGGGCTGGAAGTCTTGGGCTCTATAAGAGAGCATGCTGAGCAAGCCAGGGGAAGCAAGCCAGTAAGGAACATCCCTCCATGTCCTCTGCATCAGCTCCTGCTTCCTGACCTGCTTGAGTTCCAGTCCTGACTTCCTCTGATGATCAACAGCAATGTGGAAGTAAGCTGAATAAACCCTTTCCTCCCCAACTTGCTTTTTGCTCATGATGTTTGTGCAGGAATAGAAACCCTGACTAAGACACATTCACTCATCCAGTCCTGGACATCTTGTAACCCAGTCAAGATGACAACCAAGAGCAGTTACTACATCCCCTCCTGTACAACTTCCTTGCAAAATAATTATTTATGTCTTGCAACAGATGAATAGATGATGACAATGTGTTACATATACAAAATATTATTTAGCTATAAATAAAAATGAAATTATGAAGTTTTCATGAAAGTAAGTGGACTTAGAAAGTAGAATACCTGGGTGAGGTGACTCAAATTCAAAAAAGAAAAAACAAAATACATCTTCTGTCATATATACATCCTAGCCTATAATGTATGCATGTAATCAGGTATGTGGAAGCATAGTATCTAATTTAGAAATGAGATCAGGACGGTGTAGTACCAGGTAATGAGGGAGGAAAGAGTACACATGAGTCATGGAAGAAGATAGAAAGCTAGCTTCCAGTTCCAACTCTGTTGTACTCTTATCTTTTTTCATAATTAATAATTGAATTAAACTCTTTAGATATTAAGGTAGCAAGAACCATAATAAAACAATCAATAGCATAGATAAGAGTAAGATGTTAAACCTAAGTGAAGCTCCATAATTTCAGGATAATCCTTCTGATTGTATACAACTTCAATGAGGTGCATAGAGTTTGGGCCGGATGGGTGTGTATTGGAGTGTTGTCTGTAAACAAGCTGTGTGTGTTAATTAGAGTAAAGTGATTTTTAAAAAGAAAATCTCAGGCTGGTGAGATGGCTCAGTGGGGAAGAGCACTGACTGCTCTTCGGAAGGTCATGAGTTCAAATCCCAGCAACCACATGGTGGCTCACAACCACCCGTAATGAGATCTGACACCCTCTTCTGGTGCATCTGACAGCTACAGTGTACTTACATATAATAAATAAATAAATCTAAAAAAAAAAAAAGAAAATCTCTTGAATGCAGGTGTTAACATTATTAATAATAATACCCCTTGGTCAGGAGTAATATTATGTTCACGTATAGCCTTAGGGTCTAGCACAGCACGAGCAGCTAGTACATGTGTAATCAGATGTTGTAATGCAGCATTTCCATCACAATAGGAAACCTAAAACAAAAGTAAGAATGCTGGCACACTTGTTTACTGGTGGGAGGGGCTTGGCTGGCTGTTTTTGGTTCTCCTGCCTCTTATGTAAAGAACTGAAAAGAAAGCTCAGACCAGAAAAGAAGTGAGGTAGCTGCTCCCAGCCTTATTCAGACTCTGGTGAGTGGGCAGTGCAGACTCAAAGCTGGTCATTGCAGAGAATAAGCAACATTGATTAGCCCCTTCAGTTGGGCTATTAATCACCTAAGCTCAGAGAACAGCATGGAAGGTTGCAGTTCAGGCTCCGTTTCCCCTCCCTCCCATTAAACCTTCCCCCTTCCCCCCCCCCCCCCCCCCCCGTTGCAATTCAGGCTTAGTTTCCCCTGCTTGATCACTTGATTGGCTGCGTTGCAACAGGTGTATCCTGGGAGGCAAAGGGAGGCAGGAATGACCAATAGAAGCAGGCAGTTGTCATTATGCAACAGCTTCTCGGGATACAGCTTCAGTGAGACTGCTTGTTTAATGGGGGAACAAAGGCCATTTAAACCTTTGGGGGTTGGGTGGGGGCTGTCAGTGAGAGTGTACATCATTGGCCAAGGCCAGAGTGCTGGGGATTCCTCATGTGTAAGGAGAAATTCTAGGTGCTGCTAGACATGACCTTATAAGGGGAGAGGAAGTTCAACCTGGCTACTAGGCTACATGACCTCTTGTTGGGGACAGGGGAATGTGGGGGCACAAGGCTACATGCCAGGTGATCCTACTCCTGCCGATCTCAGGATGAGAGTTCCAGGATGTGAACACATCTTGTCTTCACTCTTGCTCCCATCTGGCTCCCTTGACCCCACTCTTGCCCCAGGTAGGTAACCCCCACCCCACAGCTCCCTGGCTCCAGAGTTTGGAGACTCCCACAGAAGGTGAGAGCTGAAGGATAGGGGAGGGGCTGGGAAATGCTGCCTTCTGGGTGTGGCACAGCCATTGCACCTGTGGGCTTACAGCAGCTTATGTTGCCTACCTTTTCAGATGTCTTAAGTCTTCATGGCACGTGCCCTGTTTTGAGCTTTTGGTTTCCTGGGCAGCTCCTCCTTTATTTCCTCTTTCTCTCTCTTTCTCTCTCTCTTTCCCTCTCCCCCTCTCTCTCTCTCCTTCCCTCCCTCCTTCCCTTTCTCCCTCCCCCTCCTTACTTCCCCCTCCTCTTCTTCTTTCATCCTTCTCTTGTTTTTTCAAGACATAGTGTCATAGTTTAGGTGTCCATTGTTGCAAAGAGACACTATGACCAAGACTACTCTTTTAAAGGCAAACATTTAATTGGGGCTGGCTTACAGTTTCAGAGGTTCAGTCCATTATCATCATGGCAAGGAAACATGACAGGGTCCAGGCAGACATGGTGCTGGAGAAGGCGTTTGAGAGTTCTGCAACTTGATCTGAAGACAACAACAAAGTGCCACGATCTATGTACTGGGTGGAACTTGAGCATAGGACCTCAAAGCCCACTCCCACAGTGGCACATTTCCTTCAAGAAGGCCACACCTATTCTAACAAGAACAGAACTGCTAATAGTGACCCTCCCTGTGGGCCAAACACTTAAACACATGTGAGGGATAAACTTATTCAAATCACTACACAGGGTCTTTCTGTGTAGCCCTGACTGTCCTGGAACTTGCTCTGCAAACCAGGCTGTCCTTGAACTCATAGAGATCCACTTGCCTCTGCCTCCCAATTGCTAGGATTAAAAGTGTGCACCACCATACCTGACATGGACATCTATTTCTAAATACAAAATTAAAGAGACAGGCAATAGTGAAAAAAAGCCCATGGTTCTTTCATAGATAGGGTTTTTTTTTTTAATTATTTCACATGATGGCCATCTCCCATTCCTCCCTTAGCCCAGTGGGTAGAACTGCTCCATGCAATTGGATCGAGTTTTCATGACCTCCATGCTTCGAGAAAGAAGGCATAATTCATGATTTTTAATTAATATTTTCCTGATCAGAAAACAGAAGCCTAGGATGTGCCTCTACTGTGAGGGCTGTGCAGGCTGCACACACTGGCCAAATGGATGGGCTCTGGAGAGTGTTCACTGGATCTCAGAGTGTCATGTGAAGGGCTTCTGGTGTGGGTACCTGTGCATGTGCATGTGTGTGCACAAGTGTGTTTGTTTATTGAGAGGCTGTAGACTCTAAGGTTCCTGGAAGAAGATCGTCTTGAGGAAACTGCTGCCTGACTTTCTCAGGGTGATGTGAATTAACATCTGCCCCAAATGTTTCCAACAGCCCAGGGAGTGGTTCATTCATGCTCATTCCCATGAGTAAAATGAGTTTATTGGGGATTACCATAGAGTGGGTGCAAAACACAGCTGCACCTCCCTCAAGTTGCCAAATACCCCAAACTTACACACACACACACACACACACACACACACACACACACACAAACACGCAAATACATACACCCACATATATTTCTCTTTTGACCACACACACATACCAAACACTTGGTTGAATTTGAGGGAAACCTTCATGTCAACTTTAATAGAGGTGACCAGGGGACCAGACAACATGAGGCACAGGCAAGAACAGATCATGGGCAAGTTGTATCTGTGTGTCCCTTTTGGCACTGGGCACCTGCTCAGGAGAACAGAGTCCTGCTTTGCTGCCATCTGGCATGGAGAACAGCTAAGAAGATGGAGTAACTTAGGTAGGATTCTAAGAAGTTTCTGGAGTCATGCTATCCTAGGTCATATCTGCCCTCCCTGCACACAGCCACTCCCAGCTGGGCTCAGGCCTGTCTCACCCACAAGGAGAGCTCTGACCCTCTGTCCTTGTTTCCTAATCTCCATCCCTCCCCACCTATGCCCTGTGCTCTTCCCCCAGTGCAGGATCAGTGGAAATATCACTGGTTTGTTTTACCTGGTTTGTTTTGTGGCTTACAAATTTTGCTGGTTCTTGGGTTTCAGAAATTAGAAAGAAAAAAGAAGGAGGGGAAGAACTTTTGTCCCTCCAGCTTAATACTTTCCCATTAGAAGAGCATTACAGAGTGTGGGGGTGGGGGGTAGGTATGACTAAAACACACTACAGGTGTGAGATTCTCAAACCTAAAGAAGTGTATGACCATCTCAAAACAAAAAAGCAGATCCAACTAATGGGTTCCCAGGTAAAAGTGCTTACTACTAACCCTGGCAACCTGATATCAATTCCCATGACCGATTCTTTTTTTTTTT